>NC_083634.1:20265364-20290364 GCF_963584025.1 Labrus mixtus | reverse complement strand
CCACGGGTATGTACGACTAAAACTAGAACTACAACAAACAATTCATATCGGTTGGCAAAGTTTCTTGATTCATTGTTTTTCTTTTTCGGTCAACCAAACTTTACACGTCATTTTTTTTAGATCTAGACGTTTCTGTTAGTTACATCCACACAGAGCGGTTAGCACGACCATGGCTGCAAAAAAAAGAACTATTATCTACACTGCTCTTCCCGTTCAGGGTTGCGGGGGGGCTGGTGCTGACTCCAGTCATTGGGCGAGGCGGGGTACCACCCTGGACTGGTCGCATTCAGTATAGAGACCGAAGGGGTCCAGATGAGCAGCTAGTCAACGGTCCAGGCCAGTAGGGGGCCTCAGAGGGCCAAAGCAGTGGCCCAAAATTAGCAAATCTTGCTAATGTGTTAATGCATGTGTTAATGCTACAAAATTAGCAAATCTTGCCTTCCTAAAGGGGGCCCCACCTGATGAGATCACTATCGTTGCCCTGCATGCTTTATTCCTGTGAAAACCAAAGTTTGTCGATGAAAGTCAAGAGAAAAACGAAGAGAAATTATCATTCCCTGATGTCAGGGTGGTGCCCCCCAAGTTGATTAAACATAGTTTAATAATATTGTTATTTATAGCAGCGGGACTCTGGCAGACACAATGGTGATGAACTCTGGTTTGAGGGCCCCCCAATTCCTTTTTCCTAGGGCCCCATCAGACTCTACAATTGCCACTGAACCAGCCACACTCACAGTCACTCAAACAGACAATTTAGAGTCAGAAATTAACCTGACGAGTATGTCTTTGGACTGTGACCCGGAGAGAACCCACACATGCACGGGGAGAACATGCAGACTCCACACAGAGAGGTTCCTGTCAGACGGGGATTCAAACCAGGAACCCTCCGCGCTGTACAGCCCTGAGTTAATCCTCCAAACTGGCAATTTTGCGGAAAGACTTCAAAGTAGGCCGTCTCAATCGGATAGGGAAAGAGGGTTTAAAGGTATTCAGTCATTTAAAAAGTGAAAAACTGATGAAGCTCAGTTTGTCTTGGTAACATGAATGTTGGCGAGGAAGTCATGTCTGAAAATAACCATGCATATTGATCATGTTATCTTCCTCTGTGCTTGTATCAGGAATAAAGGCTTCATCCCCAGTAACTATGTGACAGAGAGAGACAGGATCGAGGCCAACTCGTAAGTATGATAATGCAGTTGATGTTTTTTTTCCCAATATTTTCCGGAAAGCTTTTTTTGGTTGACTGGCTCATTTTTAGATGTGATTGTTAATTACTTATCTATGATCATTGACACTTTTTAATGTTGAAAAGGCAACATTTAAAGCATGAATTGTATTTTCCTTTTCTTCCTGGAGGTGGTACTGCAAGAACATAACCAGGACAGAAGCTGAGCAGCTGCTGAGACAAGAGGTTCAACATCTGTCTGTTTGTTCGTAACTGTTTATGTCCACGAGGGCCGTTGTTTTCTGATATCTTTGAGCGGAGCCAGGGGCATAGCTAGAGGGGCTAAGGGTGGTATGGGCCCCCCTTTAAATCTGATTGGCCACCCCAGGTGCCACCCTAAAAAATCCAAAACTCTTATTAGCAATTTGCCCTGTCAGAGGCGGGACTTGTGTTAAAACTGACCATTAGGTTTTTTTGAGTGTGGGTGTGTGCGCACACATCACACTTCAGGCCACCCCTTCATAAGTCAGAGCCCCAGTTGGGCCACCCTATTCTCAAAAGTCTGGACACGCCCCTGAGTAGAGCTAAAACAATTTAGCAAATAGTCAATCAACAGTAAATAATCAGAAAGCATTCTGTTTGTTAAAAATATTTTCATGTGCTTATTCAATACTGTCTTTGTCTAATTTCTTAGCAAACTGAATTTCCCATCGTTCTGGTCTACTCATAATGCAAAAGAATTAAACTTCCTGTTAGCATACGTTATCCTGACATTATAAAGCCTATAAATAATATTCAATTCATTTAAAAGGATTGACAGATGATTGAAGTCATTTTGGATATTTTTCAGGACAAGGAGGGAGGATTTGTGGTCCGGGAGTCCAGTCAGAAGGGAGTCTACACCGTCTCAGTCTATACCAAAACATCAAGGTGATTGACTGTACATTTAAACTTACAGCAACATAGCAAACATTTGCATAATAATAGTTCATTTTAATTAATATTTAACGGTTGACAGTACTTTTAACTTTTCTGTTTTGATGTGTGTGTATGTGCAGTTCAAACGGGGACACTCGGCATTACCAGCTCAAAATAAGTGACAGCGGACAGTTTTATTTAGCAGAAAAATACACGTTCAACTCCATACCTGAAGTCATACACTACCATGAACACAACGCAGCAGGTATACACACTCAAAACCTTTGTGAATGCTTTTAATGTGAAACAGTGCTGCATATGAAATGTTTCTTTCATATGGTTTGTTTTGTGTGTGTAGGTTTGGTGACCAGGTTGCGGTATGCCGTTGGGCCAATGGGAAGATTTGTCCCCGCCACAGCTGGATTCAGTTCAGGTAACTAATCAATGACTCAAAAACATTCACATGAAATTGCTCTGTGTATCATTTAAGGTTAATCTGTAAAGTAAAACCTTTGTTGGTTTTGGACTAGGTTAAAACCCTGAAGTTTAACATAAAGTATCTTTACATGCAGATGATATCTTGTTTTATGTCTCAGATCTTGTGGCCTGTTTTCTTAGTGGTCTGATCTGGGTTTGCAGATGACAGGGGTCAAAAGAAATGCTCTCACACTGACTTATCATGCCTTATGTGCAAACAAAATAGAAACTTTGAATCAATCCAGCATCTTGTGGCCCTGTTTTTCTTTGTTTGATCCAGGTTTGCAGATAAACGATGTTCATATTCAAACTAAAAAATACTGAATCTTTTCATCTTACATTTTGTTGTGGCATAAGTCCAGAGATGCCTCTTAGATAGTATCTGCACTAGAAGGTTTCCCCTGACGTTAAGTTGAGCCTTGAACCCTATAGATAATCTTAAAGTGTCTTCATATGCAGATGATCTCTTGCTTTATATCTCAGATTTTGTGGCCTGTTTTACATTCGCTTTGCAGTTTTAGGGGGTCAACAGAAACTCTGTCACCTTAGCTTACATCCTCCAGTAAACTAGCCTTTAGTTTAATACACTGTACTAATATATACTTTATAGAAAGGACTCTTAGACTGGACTGATCGGAGATGTTTCTTAATACTTTTGTACTATCTCTCTCCTTCTGTTTTGCTTATTTCTCCCACCTCGGTTCGTCCTCTCTCTCTCTCTCTCTCTCTCTCTCTCTCTCAATCTATATGTTTTTCTTTTTAATCCCTCCAGTGAAGTGGGAGATCAACCCCAGTGAGCTGACCTTCATGAAGGAGGTGGGCAGCGGTCAGTTTGGTCTGGTGAGGCTCGGAAAGTGGAGGGCTCAGCAAAAAGTGGCCATCAAGGCCATCAGAGAGGAAGCCATGTACGAGGAGGACTTCATCGAGGAGGCCAAAGTCATGATGTAAGGATGGGGGAGGGGAAAAAGTTGTGGAGGATCAGGTTAGGATGGACACAGAAAAAAATGGAGAACATAGAAATAAAGTTTTGAGAACTTCTTTGTGGTCACAAGGAAGTGAAACTGTGTTTGTTGTGTCTACCAGGAGGTTGTGTCACCCTAAACTGGTACAGCTGTATGGGGTTTGCTTGCAGCAGCGCCCGCTGTTGATTGTGGCAGAGTTCATGGAGAATGGCTGCCTGCTTAATTACCTACGACAAAGGGGCGGGGCTCTGAAGGAGGCGTGGCTTCTATCCATGTGCCAGGATGTTTGTGAGGGTATGGAGTACCTGGAGGCTCATAGTTTCATCCACAGAGACTTGGTGAGTCGAGCTCAGAGTGAGCTCACAGATGTTTTTTTTCTTTCAGTTGTTTCTTCTTTATCAACTTGAGAATTTAGTAAAATTACAAATACCTGGATTATACTTGCTGAGAAATTTGTCCAGGTACGTACTTTTCAGAGTTATTACTTTTCTGTCCTTCAGGCAGCCAGAAACTGTTTGGTTAACGAGCACAGTGTGGTGAAGGTCAGCGACTTTGGAATGACCAGGTATGAATCCCAATTTCTAAAGAAAAGCAGGCACGATTGTTTTGTACCCTGCCCGAGCACGATAGCGTACTCGGATCCGGGCCATGGTCCCTAGTGTGAAACCAACTTAACACCTAAAGGCTCAAACTGAAGAGTTTAAGATAAACATTCTCTATAATACATTTTTAAAGAATTTTTAAAAAAGGGTTACACCCTACACACAAGGATTATGTGTTATGAAGTCTTTGACTACCATATTTGTGAGATAGATTTGAAGCCAGAGCCTATAAGCTGGTTAGCTTAGCATAGAATAAATACCAGGAATGGCGGTGAAGCTGACAATCAATTCCTGTTTTCAGGTACGTTCTGGACAACCAGTACACCAGTTCTAGTGGTGCTAAGTTCCCCGTGAAGTGGTCTCCTCCTGAAGTTCTTCATTACAGTAAATACAGCAGCAAATCTGACGTTTGGTCGTTTGGTGAGAAACAAACTCTCTTTTCACAAACCATTCACACTTAAAAGTACTGAAATAAATTATTTTAAATCACTTTAAAGGAGATCTATTATCCTCACTCTCACCATTAATGATGTCAGTCTGGGACATCTATAGAGTAGCGCAGGAAGATGTGTAGATCAAAAACCTCTTTATTCATCTGATACCTGGCGTCAGTTAAATCCCTCATTTTCAGCCTCTGCCTGAAACGCTTCATTTAAGCTGCTGTCTCTTTAAGGCCCCCCTCCCCACATGCCAACTCTGCTCTGATTGGCCAGCTCTGTTTGCATTCGCATGAAAACTTGAGTTATCTTCCAGGGTCAGCATAACGAGTAAAGAGTTGCCGGGGTGGGCGTGTCCTACAACTTCCCTCCATGCTTTGCTCTAATAGGTCGGCAGAATCTGACGTCAGGTACATCACAAAGGGCAGTAGCCCCTCCCCCAGGTGGGTGACACTCCCACAGCTAGGTGTTTGTTCTGCCCTCTGAGTCTGCCTTCTCACCGTAAACAACAGGACATGGAGCGAGAAAGCACAGAGTACACCCAAG
This sequence comes from Labrus mixtus, assembly GCF_963584025.1. Classification (NCBI taxonomy): domain Eukaryota; kingdom Metazoa; phylum Chordata; class Actinopteri; order Labriformes; family Labridae; genus Labrus; species Labrus mixtus. Next base: position 20,285,257 of record NC_083634.1, on the reverse strand, counting down.
CCCTTCCAGAGAGGGGGCGTGGTCAGACACAGCTCATTTACATATTTAAAGGTACAGACACAGAAACAGCCTGTTCTGAGCAGGGCTGAAATAGAGGGGTTTATAGACATGATCAAATACAGGATCAGAGTGGATTTAGAACAAGAAACTTCACACACATATTTTGAGGAGCTCTGAGACTTATTTAAACTGAAGAGGAGGAGAATATGTCACCTTTAAGTTTTTGGGTATGTACTTTCACTTTAAATAGAGGCACATGATTCTTTTGCAATAACCAAAGTCAAATCTAGAAGTATTGGTAATGTTTGTTTCATGAATGTTTGTGTATGCAGGTGTGGTGATGTGGGAGATCTACTCGGAGGGTCGGACTCCATTTGAAAATCGCACCAACTCTGACGTGGTTAACGACATCACCATTGGAGTCAGACTGTACCGCCCGTATCGCGCCTCGCAGCCGCTCTACGCCATCATGTACCGCTGCTGGCACGAGGTATGTACGGAAAATCCTCTAGTCATGTTACTAAAATACTAAATTCTTCTAACTTACCAAAGTTAAAGACAAACATTATAAGCTCGGTTTAACATAAAGGCTGATATTCAACAGATTTGTTTTTTGAATGGCGTGTGTTTATTTTATGTTGAATAAAAACAAGACGAATCAGGTTTCTGTGGTCATACCTTTTGTTAACAGTGTCATCTTTCTTCTTTGTCCTTCCCTTCTGCACTCTGTCATGTTTCTTCTTCGTTGGTGGTGGTGCAGAGGCCTCAGGGTCGGCCATTTTTCTCCGAGCTGCTGGAAGAAATCAGAAAACTAGCAGAAAATCCAGACTAACTCAAACATACTATGATACTGTTTTTAATGTAAATAATAAATACAAACAAACTATATTTTGTCATTGTAAATAAATAGTATTTTCATGAAAAAGATTTTTTTGTACTTTGTGTGATCTTTGGTGGTTTTAATGTTAAATGTCACATATGATATAAAATCCACTTCACCATGTTTCTCTAACTCTAACATGTGTCTCTAGTCCGTCTACAAACCCCCCAATGATGAGAAAAGTCCATCCTTTCTGTCTTTTGCCTGCTCCACTTTTCAGAAAATGTGTGCTCAAACAGGCCGTTTGGAGGTTTTCCCCTCATGACATCACAAAGGGCAGTAGCCCCTCCCCCAGCTGGGTGACACTCCCACAGCTAGGTGTTTGTTCTGCCCTCTGAGTCTGCCTTCTCACCGTAAACAATAGGACATGGAGCGAGAAAGACCGAGTACACCCAAGTCCTTCCAGAGAGGGGGCGTGGTCAAACACAGCTCATTTACATATTTAAAGGTACAGACACAGAAACAGCCTGTTCTGAGCAGGGCTGAAATAGAGGGGTTTATAGACATGATCAAATACAGGATCAGAGTGGATTTAGAACAAGAAACTTCATACACATGTTTTGAGGAGCTCTGAGACTTATTTAAACTGAAGAGGAGGAGGATATGTGACCTTTAATTCATCTTAATTTTACAACAAAGACAGCTAAAAAAGTAAAAATGTCATTTTAAATCTGAAGATTTCTTATTAGACCTTACCTGGTTTATTACTTCTCAGTTTGTTTTCTTTGTTGTGTTTGTGTGAAATCACATCACATCCTTTGTTGTTATATAATACAGAGATACTAAGTCATAATAATGAAAAAATGATTAATAACAGAACTGTCATATTAAATAATATAAATATAAGCTAGGTGGACCTAAACTGTCAGTACTCTCGAAATGACAGCAGGTGGAGGTAGAGGGCTTCTGTCAGTTGTAGTTTCCATGAAGGAGCTGTGTAGACTCTCACTGAGGTGAAGGTGTGTTGGGTGAAAAAAGGCTAATATTAGATTTTCTGACTGTAATCATAGCAGTAAAAAAAAAGGCTGAATTAGGCAATTTAAGATTTATTTTTGTATTATTGTTTTTGGTTATTTCATTTTGTTATCTAGCTTATGATATGTCCATCACAAAGACTGTAAGTAATGATATTTATTATGTAGCTACAGTCCAAAAAATAAAAAAAAATGTCGACGGTCTTCTTAAGATTCCACACGACCGTTAATTCAAACTACGATGACATCACGTTCTACTTCCCTGCGTGGAACGTGGCGGGAGGCGTTACTATGGCAACGCATTAGGGCCGACACACTACTGAGCAAGTACGTATGCTACACACACACACACACTCTCACAGACACACACACACACACACACACACACACACACACACACACACACACACACAAATAGGGTTCTCCGGTGACTTTGAACACACACGACATTACTCCAGTGTTTACGTCAATAACGGGAGCTCACCGCGGCGGTTAGATCAGTCGAGGAACTCCCGCCACACAGGTGAGTGAGTGTTAATGTTTGAGTTCGTCTTAACTTTAATTTACCGGAAGTCACGTTGTTTACCTCATGTTGTGTTTCTACTGTATCCAGGCCTTTCACCTGGAGTTCTTTATGGATGTTTATAATGTACCTGTGATAGTTTTCAGGTTCTTAGGCAACTTAAAATCAAAATACAAATACCACAGGGTAAAAAATACTTTTTTACAAACTGTATAAAGATCTTTTATTTAACATGTAAAGCTAGAAATTAGAGATTAGAAAATTAGATTTAGGGAAAAAGTCTGCTCTACTTTTCTATTGTTTCATAGTTGTTCCCGTGTTTTTACTTAAAAGTTTTAAACTCTCTACTTTAATAGAGCTGGTTGAGTTCCTGTACATTCTCCACATTTTTAGAGGCTTTAAACTGCTGATTATGTATTCCCACTTATTCATAGATACATACATTTTCTATAGCCCGGTCTTTATATACGTCAGTTTATGAAATGTTTTTATTAGGGACAGGTGTTAATATGAGACCGGCTTTTAATTATATTCAAACCAAACTTTAGCACAGCGTTTTAACATCACCTTGTCTTTTTGTAATCTTGTGCTTTTTGATTCTTTAAGTAATTATTTCTTATATTTGTTTCATTCTTGTTAGAGATACGTTATAACCTTCACTCCCACCAGAGCCTCATGGAGCGTTACGAGTCTCTGGGTCTGGTCGGGGAGGGCAGTTATGGCACCGTGCTGAAGTGTCGTCACAGAGAGTCCGGCCGCCTCGTCGCCATCAAGAAGTTCATGGACTCTGACGATGACAAGACAGTGAAGAAGATCGCTCTGAGGGAAATCAAGCTGCTGAGGGTACCTGTCAATCAATCCATCAGCCAATCAATCGATGAGTAACTGAGCGGCGAGCCGCCTCTTTAAACCTGAAACCCGAGTGACTGATAACAAAAGCAGCCTGTCAATCACAAAACAAACAAAGTCAAAACACTTCAGAGTCATATTCTCACAACTCCTTTAAAGCTTGACACGAGCAGACATCAGAAAAAGAGACGACAATGGATTATTATGACTAATCAAAAAAGAAAATAAAGTTTGAAGCCAGAAAAGCCTGTGCTATTATACTGGCAGCGCCTATTTTCAACACAAAACCAATGCAGATCTGTGTTTTCAGCCAAGCTAAACCTAAAAGGGTGGGACTTCTGATATCACTCCTTTCACCAACAATAGCAGAGAAAAACTAGTCTGACTTGTCTCTTTGAGGGTCTAGAGAGCTGGGGCAGGATTACTTTTCATTGTTTTTAGTTTTTATTGGTGATATTTCCTGGAATAAAAGAGCATACAGAGAAATTTAAAACAGACCTAAGGGTCACTACCGAGGGAAGCCAAGGTGTTGTGAGCCACCTCACTTTATGTAGTAACAGTAAGCGGCAGTGAGAAGTCCTCTGAAACAGGTTGTGGGCGCTGCCAGTACAAAAAAAGCCATTAGCAGACACAAGTCCTAACTGTGCAAACTATCTTGCAGCAACTGCGTCACGACAACCTGGTGAACCTTCTAGAAGTGTGGAAGCGCCGCCGTCGCTGGTATCTGGTGTTCGAATTTGTTGAGCGAACGCTCCTGGATGACTTGGAGAAAAACCCGAACGGACTCGACCTGAACACCAGCCGTCAGTACCTGTACCAGATCCTGAGGGCTGTAGCCTTCTGTCATCAACAAAATGTGAGGTCACGGACATCTGTGTGTGTTTGTTGGAAGTCTTAACTGGTTTTGGACTTTTAGGTTAGTCTAATTGATTTTATTGCTACATGTTTCTAGTTTTCATTTGAGGACAAGTTTCTTAAACCTACGTTAGCTAGATTGCTACTACAAGACAGTTATGATGGTAAACTGAGAAGATACTTTGGTTGGCAGGCCAATAAATTGGAACTACACCAACGCAGTCAGAAGACTTGATTTCGGCAAACTTCTTGGCATCCAAAAGTTTCTAAAAAATATATGTTTCAATCTAACCTTTGTTAGCCAATGTTAGCTTTGCCAGTTCAACTGAAAGCTTGTCATCAAATTGGTATTACGTAAACAGTACATCATTGAGAGGTATTATTTATCAGACAGACAAAAATAAGTAAACATAGTCCCAATTGTGGCTGCTCAGTGAAAAATGTATAACATTTTCAGAGTTTTTTTAAATTTTTTGTCCTAGATTATACACCGTGACATCAAACCAGAGAACATACTTATCTCTCAGGGAGACCTGATCAAGCTGTGTGACTTTGGTTTTGCCCGGACAATGACTACACCCACTGACGGGGGCGTCTACACTGACTATGTGGCCACCCGTTGGTACAGAGCCCCTGAATTGCTAGTGGGAGACACCAAGTATGGCAAGTAAGTGGTTGTGTGTACACTGAAGGATGTCACCAAAGGAGCTCTAGGTTATCTGTTGATAATGCGTGTGTTTGATGTGTGATTGTGTGTGTAGACCAGTTGATGTGTGGGCCGTTGGTTGTCTGCTTTTAGAGATGTTAACAGGTCAGCCTCTGTTTCCCGGAGACTCTGACCTTGATCAAATATTCCACATCGTCAGGTGCTTCGGTAAGCAAATAAGTTTGGTAAAAATAAGCGAAATCTCCACTCTTAGCACTCTTAACATAATAGTACTGTTTGGGTTTTCATTTTTTCTGTATTAGGTAATCTGACAGCTCATCACCAGGAGTTGTTCTACAGGAATCCCGTTTTTTCTGGTGTCCGACTGCCCCAATGTTCTGGCAGAGTCCCACTGGGGCAGCGCTTCCCTTTAATTGCAACCAGTGCCCTGGATATTGCACAGGTGAAGTGTTGTTAGATTATTGGCTTATTGGTGATGGTATACATGTTGTAACTTGACATGATTGAAGAAAATCACAAAGACTTAAAACAGTTTTTTGGTGTTGGGTTTGTTACTCACATGCCTCTGGCTTCTCAGCAACAACACTGTAATACCATGGTGCTTTCATTCTCAGAATTGTCTCCAGATGGATCCAGAAAGCAGGGCTCACTGTTCAGAACTTCTTGATCACCCTCTGTTCACTCAAGACTCTTTCAACATCAGGTAACTCTGCATGAATATAATACATCGCTACATCATCTAGTCACCCAGTACTGCCCTTGTGTTAGCCAAACTTTGCTTATTGGAGCTTGAAAATATTTAGCCCTCTTAAATACGTTTTGACTTGCTGCATCTCTTTGTGTATCAAAACAGGTTTTTGGATGAGTTGAATGCTAAAATCCAAAAAGACCACAGAGAAAACTCTACACTTCCTATAATAGGAAAAACCCAAAGACGGGAAAAGGATGAAATACATGGCAAGAACCAAAGACGCAAAGACAAAAAACAGTCTGAAGACTCAGAGGAGAAATTCAACATGGAAAAGGAGGAAAGAGACAAAGGGGACAGAGATGACAAGTTACCCAAAACAAAAGCCAAGCAACCTTCAAAGCCGAAACACATTCACAACACCTCAGAACCTTTGATGTCCACCAAACAATCCAAAACATCAGGTGCCAAGACTTTTGATAATGCAGCTAAGATCACCAAAGTCGACCATGGCCAAACTGCCATGAGAAGTAAACTTGGAAAGGCCATTGGTGTAGAATTGAGAAAGGAACCTGAGATTTGTAAACCAACTAAAACCCGTACGTCTGATTCATTGGAGGCTTCAAAGACTGCAACAGATCTGAATAACCAAGTAGATACCAAACCTAAACATGTGAAAGTTTCTTCTTTGGGGCCAAGAGACGGCCATTTGAAACAAGTAGAAACCAAAACAACAAATTCAACTAGCTTGCACTTCGGTTGCTCAAACAACAATGTGTTAAGTGTGGCTGATAAAAGTACAATAGAGTCGCAGACGTCATCCAAATTGGAGTCAAGTCAAGACTTTCGGAAAAGCAAGAACAACTCAAACACAAGAGTACTCAAATTGCCTAAAAGCTCAACTACTGATCTTCCAACTAAGCGTTCTTCTCCAAAATCTTCTTTGAAAGCAACCATTTATCGTACAGACACAGACTTAACCCAGAGAAAGGGTCAAATTTCCATTTCTGAATACCCTGAAGGTCCTGAAACAGCCACAACTTGTAAAATGTCAAACAGTGGCCAAGTACAGACAAACTTCAGTATGAAAGTAGTGGAGGTCACTACCCGAAGTATCCCTTCTGTCCCCAAGCCATGCAAGACAACTACTTCTTCAAATCATCTGATGGATTGTTCAAACATGGACACAGAGCAACGACTGACCTCTAAATGTCCAAAAGTCCTACCTTCAGCCACAAAGCCATCTAAGACCACTTCAAAGTCTGGCCCCAGAATTGCAAAAGAAAACACATCATTGTCCAACAGTCCCTCAGAGAGTTTTACCTCAGATCTTTCAGCACAGTCCTCCACAGTTTTCATCGGAGGAAGTCTTCCTAATGGTACCATATTACCCAAAGCAAACCTCCAAATTGGCTCATCCTTGGATACTAAACCTTCAAATGACACCCCATGTCTACCCAACAAACCTTCGACTGAACTTCAAACAAACAAGGACCTTGGGGAAGTATTGATTGCAACCACAACTCAGCAGTACAGTTGTTACACGTCAAAAGAGGACATCGAGGAAAACAATGGACACTTTACAAGGAGCCCTGTGACCAAAACTGCTGAAAAACACATTGAGACACTTGATGTTTTAAGTGAGGATTACCAGGAGAATCCTGAATATGACGAGGCCCGTAGCATCAACCAACAAGGCAGTTCTAAGTCAAACATTACCAAAGAATCCAGATCATCCTTTTCCTTGAATGAAATACCGAAAACCAAAACACCGTTGGCTACAATTGTTCCAAAAACATTTAAAGTTTCAGATAAAGAGAACAGTGAGGAATTATCACTCTCTGCACCGAACAGCCCATCGACCAAGTCTTTTATAGACCAAATCCCAAAGGTTGCTAGAAACCCACATTTTGAGCAGACAGAACATAATGTAAAGTCCTTGAGACCCCTGCACTCCGAATCTTTGATCGGGGGATCAAAATCAAAGATTGGGTCTTTTAGCAACCCCACCAAGTCGCCCACAACAATGGCCCCAAAGACTCAAATAAATACGCCTCCAAGGAATAAAAGAGGCATCTCAGAAAGGAACGACCCAATGAATGCATCCACAACCTCAGAATCAACTTCACTCACCTCCACTGCAACTCCAGACCGAGATGCTTCGACAGGGATCTTCCACAACATGTACACCATAGATGTTAACAAATTCAATTTCAATGTTTCCCATTCCTCTCCGCCTCCTCCACCACCTCCTCCCTCCTCCACTCCTCAACTCCTCCCTCCATCCTCCACACCCCTCATTCCCTCCACACCCCTCATTCCCTCCATCTCCATTGTCAGTGCCCCCAACTCTGCCGCCAGCGATCACTTTACCCTGGGGGCGGATTTCCATTCTGGGACCAACAACCTTAGGTACTGAACTTCTCACAATGCATTAGACTAGAGCACAGCACTAGAGCTAGAAATTAAGAACTCTTGCCGGATTGGCAAGAACCAAAATGCTAGTAAGCCTTAGGGCTTTAGGCCTATGGGCAATATTCAGATCTCAAAGATACTTAATACCATTTGTCTAAACATTTTTATGGTGCCATTTTGGATTAATGCAGCAAAGTAGTTTTTAAGTCCTTGAAAATAATGATCCAAGTTCTTAATTTTGCCAACAAAACCTGAATGGATGAGGTTTATCCAATCAGGGAACATTTGGTCAACATAGGACCAATTTGAAACCCTAAATATAGACTTTGGTAGACTGTGTTTTTGTGTGTTTCTCACAGGTGTACAGACAAACCAAGGCATCAGAGTGGCATTTACAGTCGACTGACCCAACAGTCTTTGTCCAGCCACATCCCAGGATCACTGACTTATCAGGTAGCACAGTTTATGTGTTCAATTTGTGTTCAATACCATCACAGTGAAGAATCTGCTCTACCAAGGTTAACACTTTCTTTCTTCACAGGGTCAAATCTACGAGCACTCCTTCCTGTCCGACCATTGTAACCCTGGTAACAGCAGTGGTGGTAATACACTGACCAAAAAGAAGCCCGACATCCATTTCCCAGATCTAAGAAGTTCAGTGCCGCCAGAGCACAAAGGAAGAGAGGGTATGCACTCTATAGTAACACAAACACATTACAATAGTACCAACAGTTTAACAAAGCAAAAATAAGTTAATGACGCCCTTTAATTATGCTGTCTCTGTTGGGCACATCCAATATCTCCTCGTGCTAAGATCTGTCTTGAAATAGTCTGAAAAAAAAGTCTGAGTGGCCTCCTCAAGCCTTTTTGTGCAATTCAGGATTTCAGTGGTTCAGAAACAATGAAAGATTTTCCTACATTTTTTTCTAAATCCATTCAGCTGTACTTCCTCTGATGTGTTCTCAGGTAAACAACCAAACAAAGGCACTTCCAAAGAGCAAAGAAAAGACAAACAGCCCGTTCAGGCTATTTCTCCATCAGACCAACAAAAGCTTGTAAACAACGGTACAGATACACACACTAACAGAGACAATGTGTAGACTTTAAAGGGATAGTTCAGTATTTTTGACAAGGGGTTGTATGAGGTACTCTTCAACAGTGTGACTTTAAAACATACTTTGTAGACTTTCTTATTTTTCAAGTTTGGATGTTTTTGTTTTCTCTTTTAAAGCCTGCAGACCCCAACAGCTGATCAGTGCGATCCAAACAAGCACTGTATATTTTTTTCAATATAGCGTACATTTACCCAAACGTTGTTTTTGGCCTGATTTTTAAATTAGCTCAATTATATGGCTATACACTTAGCCGTATAGCCTAGCTTCCGTGTCAGCACTGTGGGCGGTCTCTCCTTAAAGGGGCCACGCTGACCACCATCACCGGTGGCTAATGTACTTACTACCGACAAATACCCCATACAACCCACATTTAAAATACAGCACTATCCCTTTATATTCATGAAGATACAAAAGATAAGACCTGCTCCACAAGGATCGAAGGATATCTTCAGTCGTGAATGGGAAACTTAAGCAGCTGTGATATTATACTGTTGTTATTTTACACTCCTGACTTTCTGTAACTGATTTATATGAACTTGTATTCTTCACTTTAAAACTGACTAAAACTAGACTCAAATGTAAATAATATACATGTGGAATGTAATACTTGCGCTGCATTCTCCTTCATGTTCTAATATTTAGCTGAGGTACCATCTTTGTACAAAAAGGAATCAGCTTAAAGCACTTTTTTGATAAGTTATTTGAACGGTTTTTATAACAATATTATGCACTTTTCAAAGCAGCTCTGAGGTCATGAAATATGTGAATACTTTTTATGAATCATTTTTAAAGGTCACATATTCTGTAAAATCCTCTTCTCCATGTTTCTCTAAAACTAATGTGTCTCTATTCTGTCTACAAACCCCCCAATGATGAGAAAAGTCCATCCTCTACGTCTTCTGCCTGCTCCACCACGTGGTCAGACACAGCTCATTTACATATTTAAAGGTACAGACACAGAAACAGCCTGTTCTGAGCAGGGCTGAAATAGAGGGGTTTATAGACATGATCAAATACAGGATCAGAATGGATTTAGAACAAGAAACTTCACACACATGTTTTGAGGAGCTCTGAGAATTATTTACACTGAAGAAGAGGAGGAGGATATGTCACCTTTAAACCATAACAGTACAAATTTAAAATGGACTTAATAGGACGTAAGAAGCTTGAAGGAAATGTAAGATTGGTTGTGTTGGTTTATTTCTGCAGATAATAAATATTTGTATTCTTACATATATACATTTTCCTTGAAATCTTAATGTTTACTATCATGCAAAAGATCCACTGACAATAGAAACGTTTTCTGGTAGTACATTAATTGACGAGTAACCCAACATGCACGTTAATCTGTCATTAAACTGTTAGCATCTGTTTCGGGCTAGTCACTCGAGTCAGCGGAAGAAGATGAACCCATTTTCCATACTTTTCGCTCAGCCCCTCTCGCTCTGTTCCGCAGAGTTGAAGGTAATTCATCACTTTCTGATGAACTCCGACCTCCTATTGGCTGAGCGATTCGACTTTTGAATCCCGGCAGGGAACCCGCCTGATGTCGTCTGCCGTTGGTCAGGAGGTAATGGAGAAGGCGGAGAGAAGGGTTGGAGTGTCTGTTAGTGATTGGTCCTGAAGGCGCTGGCTGTGGTCTGATTGGTGGTCCGTTACTTCTGGTTACTGGTTTTCTTGGTGTTGATCTGACGGCTGGCTTTTTGGTTGTAGTCACAACCTGCTGGAAAATAAAACAAGGGATTAAAAATGGCAAAAATACTTTAAAAACCAGGGCAGTACATGAGGCGGGATGAAGCATTAGAGCGACATTGAAGGTATTAACACGGTGCCTGTTTTGACATCATTTGATAAAGTGATGGGACATACGATCAGGAGTCCGTATATTGTGTTTTATTTTGAAATTATCCGGACGCTCTGTGCATTTGCTTGTCTGACTTCCTGTGGGGGTCGATCTATTCTGTCCAGCTTGACGATGCCTGCAGCGTACTCCGTCGAAAATAGACTTGCAGCGTATTTGAAAAGGAGCACTGCCCACTCACAAGAGAGGGGCGGGGGAAGTGTTAAGGCAGGAGGGGAGGGGGGAGCTGAGGGATGAAGCAGGTGTGTCCAAAGAGAGCTTTTGTTTTGGTCTGAAAAACCTCATAGTAAACATTTAAGCTAGCTTTAAGCCTGACAGAACGTTAACTCTCAAAGGTAGATTTATTCCAAATCACAGTGAGGTCAAATCATTCAGGGTGGAATTACCTTCCTGGTGACGGGTGTGGTTTTGGTCGTGGTTGTAGTAGATATAGTGGGGGGAGCAGTGGTTTCAGGGAAAATCCCACAGCCGTCCACAGCAGAACCATCGATCTCTGGAAAGTCAAGTTCCCACCGAGAGGAAAGGTCCCGCCCTGAAGCGGGGAAAAATATGTGCTCTATTAGTTAATGCACCTAAGTGATGACAATGAGCTGGTTAGCATACCAAAGAATTAGCATATCAGATACATCAGACTGTGATAAAAGAAGAAGATGTACTCGTATATATTCAGTTTGATACTCTGTTGTTGAGAGAGAGACGTCAGAGTGAGCTGGTTGGTCTGTGCCTTGCTTAAGAGCACCTCGGCAGTGCTCAGGAAGTGATCTGAAGCCTGAATAAATGTTGTATTTAATTTTTCATTTTTGTTAAATCCTTAATGTATAAATCTCTTATTCTTATGTTTTTAATATTTTAAGTGCTTATTTATGTCTCTATTCTTATATTGTTTTATTTGCTCTGATAACCTGCTGCTGTAACACCACAATTTCCCAGTTTGGGATCAATAAAGTAATTCTATTCTATCTGGCACCTCTCTAACTTCCAGATTTAGTCCGCATCAGGACTTGAACCATCGACCCTCCAGTTCCCAACCCAAGTCCCTACAGACTGAGCGACTCCCATCACAATACCTAAACTCTGAAACATCATCTACTAAATTTATGGATACAAATCAAATCTATTCTTATATTCACAAAGAACACGTTGACTTGTTTGACCTCACTGTACATTAGAAGTTGTGATATAACTAAAATATTGGACGAAACCAATGTTAGAGACATGAAGTCAGGTGAGCAGGTGCTGCAGCCTTCATGTCAGTGTTTGAGGTGTCTGTGCAGCTATCCAATCTGTCAGTCTGTGTTGCATCTTTCATGAGGACAGGTCCAAGGTGTGTTTGGTCTTTTGTTTGCTGCAAAGCTTCCTTGAAAGGCAGCGTGCTGAAAATAGGCTTCGTTCCAGAACAACAACAACAGATCAAATGTTCAGATCTGTCTCTTTTTACTCACCGAGTACAGTACATTTAAAATAATAGATTACACAGATTAAAATAAGAATAGTGTATCTTTACTTACCATGAGTCAAATCAACGTTCTGACCTCTAACATGGAAGAGGAGAAAGACGACGCACAGAGCTGCAAACCTGCAGAACATGACAACTGAAGGCAAAGGTTGAAGGAATGGTAGAAGAGAAAACGAAGACGAGGAGAAGTGTGAAGAACGGCACATGAAAGATCACTCTGTGTCTGAAGAGGACTGAGCGACTGGAGAAGATGAGATATGAGGATGGTTAAGAAGACATAAAAAAGAGGAGGGAAGAACAGGAAGACGGACGTCGTCTAGACTCGAGGGTTTTGTCTGAGCAGATCTGAGAGAGTTGTGGTGAAGAGTTGCATCAGAGTTAATCCTTCAACTTTATTTATTCAAGGACGATTTACAGAACGACAACCTGCCCGGAAACACCCTGACGATCAGACACGTGTTCTACACTTCATGCTGCAGATCCAGCTTCTCTGTTTCCGGTTCTTTCATGGCACATAATAAGAGAGTTTTATGTTTGGGAAAAAGTCACCTTGTTGAATATTTGGTCAAATGAGGTTCACTAATTTCAAGACACTCAACAAGTAGAATGTAGCTGCTGTGTTGGCTGTTTTTTTATTTATTTATTAAAGGCAATGCAGGGCTTGTTTTTTTTTTTTTTTTTTTTTAAATGGGCGGCAGAACGCTGCAGGGCTGCCAGGGGAGGGCTGCTCTCCAGTGCTGGGAGAAGAGAGTCTATGTAAGAAGTTACACCGGCCTACGTAGAGGCTTGAAGCCGTCTGGTGATGTTCTTGACTTCATATCGAGGAATTTATCGTGTGATTAGCAGAACAAGATGTGCAGAACCCAATTGTCCTCTGGGAGTGATTTTTGATCTGATACCAACATTTGATGTTCAGATATCCAGTATCCATCTGAAGGTCACCGAGCTCAACTCAAAACGTTAGCTAAGTGTCCTAAATGCTTTCTCGTCTAGACAAAAGTTCTTCTTCTTTGTCTTGCCCTGCTTTGTTTTCCCGTAATTTCAAAGTTTGTGTAATTTAATTCCAAAAGAGATGAATGAATCATTAAACCTCTTAAGCTTTTTTTGATCTACGAGACGATGATGTTTTATAAAGTGTGTCACAAAGACAATTAATCACGTTAATGTTTTGTATACAGTCAGTGTCTCGAGTGTTCGGTCTGGACTTCAGTTGAAACCGGTTTAGTTTCAAAAACATTTATTGGAAAAGGGAATAATCAATGCCCTCCGAAAGAGATGGAATTATGTTTCTTAAAGGAAGAATGTGAGACTTTTTGATCCAGTAGAGGTCGCCCTTGAGCTGCAGCATGAAACCAAAACAAACTGCTGTTTGGCCACGCCTCCTCCAGTGACACACCTCCAACCCCTCTCCACTCGTGTTTGCAGAGGAGTATGGCGCAAGCGTCTGACAAAATGGTCCTAGTCTTGACCTGCATTGTTGTGTTAGCATGCTAATGTTAGCGCTCTTTAGTGTGTTAGTTTAGCCTGCCTTTGGCGAATAAGCCCTGTTGTTTGGTTTAATCAGCTGTTGGATTGTTGGCAGGCTCAACAGGTTAAATCGTTTCTGGAAACAGTTACTCATTCACAAGAATTCCCCCGACACACACCCAGGTGTCAAAGTCATTACCTGTTCCGATGTTACCCAACTGTAACAAGAGATTTCCTAACATAACACACGCACACACATTCATGCAAGGACTGCAGTTGCTATGGTGTCAGTGTCTGCTTGCACACACACCGACTGCACAGTCCGCTAAGCGCTTTAATCCCACGTCTTTGTCTTCCTCATCCTCTCCCACTATCTTGTCATATTAGTAGTTTGGCTGTTTACAGACAGATAAGTCATTCAGTCCCGCGCTTCGGCCTAGACTGAAATATTTCAGTTATTCTCGGATGGATTGGAATAAAATTTGGTACAGCCATTGTTGGTGCCAAGACGACTTCCTAAAAAGAGAGTGAAGTCAAACTGCCACTGTGTTTCTTGTTCTCAGCTCTGTGTTCACACTGACAGGACGGAGCTTTCTTCAGCTTGTTCATGCTCACTCATTGGCTCAAACTTGTTTCATATACATTTTCTTTACTATGTCAAACCCTCCTTCTCCTCTCTCTTACCCCTGCCATCACGTGGGGCAAGAGAGTTGGCCCGCCCACTCAGGGATGCTGTTTATAGAGGCATATAGTGCATTCCATTTATTCAGATCTCGGAGAAGGGAATTACGTCACACCCGAGTTGAACACGTTCCAGTTACAAGTCGGTAACATGTCGGACTAGCAACATGGACGCCATCAGGACTACCTTTGTTTTGTTAGCTAATACCAGGCGATAACGACACTACGTGATAGTTTGCGTATGAAAGTTACATGACAACAGATGGAACTTGCATGATACCATCGGTGTGATTGATTTAATCACACAAAAAGACGACTAAAGTTGATAATAAACACAAAAGTTACAGTTTAAACATTGCTGTTGATGAACGTAGCAGCCATGTTGGATTTTAACTCGGCTACTGAAGGTTCTCCGAGATTCCATGTCAGAATTCAGACTTCAGGGGGGCGTTCCTGACCACGTGTCAGACCGTCAACTCGAATTTCCAACTTCAAAGATCAAATGGAACGAACAACTGAAGGAGAACCAACAGACTTTCCAAAATGAAGATTTTCTTTGGCTTTATAAGAGAGACAGAACAACCTGATCTAAACTCTGAGATTCATATCGTCACCCATAATGATCACAGAATGTCGCCTTCAGATGTAACAGATGCTCTGCGTCTCACAGACCTGATGAAACAGGAAGGGAGGGGCTGGGGAAGTGTGGAGGCAGGAGGAGAGGAGGGCGAGCTGATGGATGAAGGAGGTGTGTCCATAGAGACGATTTGTTCTGAAAGGCAGATTATAAATGGGTTTTAGTTTACACTGATTTGGTCGAATGGCTGTGACAAGGTTCAAGAATGCATTTAGTGTCGCTGCCTTTCAAACCTTTAACCACAAGGGGGCGCCAGTTGTCCATAAAAAGTGTCAAACATGAGGTTTTTATCACTCAAATTGTGCTTTTGCAGACATGAGCAGAAATAAATCACAATAATCGCCGATATCAGAATTTAAATTCGGTACTTTTATTCTTATTAAAAACTTTATAATAACAAGTTTTTTTTATTTTGGTGAAAAATAATTTCTTCTTTGGCTTCAGACTTTAAAGTGCAAACATGACATCACGTTAATCTTGGAGAACTCAGAGCTTATCTGTTGAAACGTAAATGAACAGGAACGAACAATCAGCAGGAACAATAATATTCACATGTACAAACACTGAACTCCCAGCTGCACAGAAGTGTTGGATGGTATCCAATCGGAGACGAGGACGCTGGTTTCTATGATGATGATGATGATGATGGTCACAATGAAGGTCTAAGTGAACTTCCTGATGAAGCGCAGTTTGAGGTAAGCGATGGTGAGGAAGCAGACGGTCATGATGATCAGAGCCATGTGATTCTGCCAGAAGCCCCAGGTGGAGTAATCGACGCCCTGCTGCTCCAGAAACTCCTCGCCCGTACACCTGGAAACACGACGTGGACGTTTGAATAACAAATTCAGGAAATTCAGGAGGACTGCTCCGGATTCATAACTCGACTGATTGTCCATTACTCGTCTTAAACAACGGTTAAAAGATCGGAAAATTACTTAATGTTAAAATATTTGAATGCTTTATACTCTTGTACACAACTTACACTTCTGTCTTAAATATCTATTTGTTTGACTTCAAAGATTTGTTGTTCCTTCTCATCCAGTCTGAACCAGCCCTTTGCCGGTCACCTACCCCTTATGACATTTTATCCAATCAGAAAGCTTTAATCCTGTTGGTTTACTTTGGGACTAATCGAGCTCTGGAGCCTGCTGGGGTGTAATGCATGTGGTCCACCAGATGGAGCTATGACCCTCAGAATAGCTGAAGAACCTGTTTCTTTAACATCGTTTAAATCACATTACAGACGTGTGTGTGTGTGTGTGTGTGTGTGTGTGTGTGTGTGTGTGTGTGTGTGTGTGTGTGTGTGTGTGTGTGTGTGTGTGTGTGTGTGTGTGTGTGTGTCTCTTACGCGAGTCCAGGCGGGATGACGGTGTGGTTGAGGTCTTTGCAGAACTGCAGCCCCCTGAACTCGTTAATCTGCAGAGCCTGAAGAGACACAAACATTTAAAACATGACTCATCATCATCTTGATTTATAGAAGAGTATATTACTAACCCTGCAGCATCCTCTGTAAGTGTGTGTGTGTGTGTGTGTGTGTGTACTTACGCCCAGTCCGTAGCGTGGTATACTTAAGTATTTCAACCAGGCGAGCCAGCTGACGATGGATGGAAGATTGACGAGCAAACCTGCAAAGATCTGCAGACAAGAAAAAGCTGGATGATGGAGGCCGGCGAGAAAATACAAATGTGTTTTTATTTGTGTGTGTGTGTGTGTGCTGGTGTGAGTTAGATGTGTGTGTGTGTGTGTGTGTGTATTTTACCATCATGAAGACGCAGGCGATGGTCATGAAGATGTTGGCGATGGCCACCACCGTCTGGTCGGCTGAGATGGCCAGAGCCATGGAGGTGGCGGTGTAGGCGACCAGAGTCACGGAGAACATGAAGAGGAAGAAGGCGTCAACTGTCGGCTTCAGACCTGCACACACAAACACACACACACACAGAAATACACACTCAGAAATACACAGACACAAACGTTTATAAATGTCTGGAACGTCTTCAAATGTAAATCTATGAATCCAAAGCTCAGAATAAATCACAGCTGCGTCTCCAACCCACCGATCATGAAGTACGCCACGCAGCTGAAGACGATGGCGGGGATGGTCCTCAGCGTGAGGATGTCGGACAGGATCTTAGACAGGAAGTACACCGACACTCTGTAGTAACCGCTGATATACTCGTGACTGGAAGGAAGCATGAAAGAATCTTAACACGTCCCGCAAACTACAAAGATGCTAAAAATCGTTGATTTAAAAAATGGTCAAAGCAAAAATATTTCACTTTAAATAAAAAGAACAGTAAAGAATATTTAAAGGAGCAGTATGTAACTCTGCCCCCTAGTGGTTAAAATGTGTACTGCAGTCTGAATTCTAAACATCATAGAGAGCTGTCTCCCCCCCCCCCTCCTCTCTAGAGTCCATGCTCACACAGGTCACCATGTGGTGGACTCTGAAGCTTCAGTGTTTATCCAGCTCTGCATGGGTCTGTAAACCTTTCTGTGTTCTCAGTTTGTCATGAATTATTTTAAATGAATTAGATGAATGCTTTGTGCTTCACACCCACATGAAGAGTTTCCGCTCTGCGATGAAGAGTTCAGCGGACGACAGGGAGCTGAAACACTGATTCACGACGATGAAGAAGAGAGCGCCAAACCTGAAAGAAACACACACACAGACACGTTAAAAACACAATCTGAGCAGTTTAAAGTTCATTTAAACTGCTTTTCTCGCACTATTTCTACTTTAATGTCTGCACTGTCTCCAGGAATAACAACATTTATTAGACTTAAGGACAGTGGCTTCAAATAGTTTCATGACACAACAAAAATACATAAAAATAATCTAAAATAACCTGTTCTGCATTCCACTCTGATTATCCTGGACGTCAAAGAAGATGGCTCCAACGACCAGAGCGAGGAACAACGTCACTGCAATCTGAACAGAACAAGGGAAAGGAAAAGGATCGTCACTGGTAGAGGTAGAGCCTTCAGTCATCAGGCCTGCTCGTGGTACCTACAGTCTCTAAATGTACTATGGGAGGTAGAGCCTTCAGTTATCAGGCCTGCTCGTGGTACTTACAGTCTCTAAATGTAGTATGGGAGGTAGAGCCTTCAGTTATCAGACCTGCTCGTGGTACTTACAGTCTCTAAATGTAGTATGGGAGGTAGAGCCTTCAGTCATCAGGCCTGCTCGTGGTACCTACAGTCTCTAAATGTAGTATGGGAGGTAGAGCCTTCAGTTATCAGGCCTGCTCGTGGTACCTACAGTCTCTAAATGTACTATGGGAGGTAGAGCCTTCAGTTATCAGGCCTGCTCGTGGTACTTACAGTCTCTAAATGTAGTATGGGAGGTAGAGCCTTCAGTTATCAGACCTGCTCGTGGTACCTACGGTCTCTAAATGTACTATGGGAGGTAGAGCCTTCAGTCATCAGGCCTGCTCGTGGTACCTACAGTCTCTAAATGTACTATGGGAGGTAGAGCCTTCAGTTATCAGGCCTGCTCGTGGTACTTACAGTCTCTAAATGTAGTATGGGAGGTAGAGCCTTCAGTTATCAGACCTGCTCGTGGTACCTACGGTCTCTAAATGTACTATGGGAGGTAGAGCCTTCAGTCATCAGGCCTGCTCGTGGTACCTACAGTCTCTAAATGTAGTATGGGAGGTAGAGCCTTCAGTTATCAGGCCTGCTCGTGGTACCTACAGTCTCTAAATGTAGTATGGGAGGTAGAGCCTTCAGTCATCAGGCCTGCTCGTGGTACCTACAGTCTCTAAATGTACTATGGGAGGTAGAGCCTTCAGTTATCAGGCCTGCTCGTGGTACCTACAGTCTCTAAATGTAGTATGGGAGGTAGAGCCTTCAGCTATCAGGCCTGCTCATGGTACCTACAGTCTCTAAATGTACTATGGGAGGTAGAGCCTTCAGTTATCAGGCCTGCTCGTGGTACCTACAGTCTCTAAATGTTCTATGGGAGGTAGAGCCTTCAGTCATCAGGCCTGCTCGTGGTACCTACAGTCTCTAAATGTACTATGGGAGGTAGAGCCTTCAGTTATCATTTATCGTGGTACTTACAGTCTCTAAATGTACTATGGGAGGTAGAGCCTTCAGTCATCAGGCCTGCTCGTGGTACCTACAGTCTCTAAATGTACTATGGGAGGTAGAGCCTTCAGTTATCATTTATCGTGGTACCTACAGTCTCTAAATGTACTACGGAGCCGTAGTTGTCCGTACCTGAGCGACTGATGTCTGAGGGTTGAGCATGAGGTTCTTGAACGTTCTCTTGAGCACCCATCTGAACTGCGTCATGAAGCTGGTGTTGTAGGTGATGGTTCTGGAGGGAGTCTTGGTCGTCACCTGTCGGCCCTGAACGATCCTTTCTGAGAGAAACAGGAAGTGAACATGGTTTTAATCTACCATGAGAACAAAACAGCGCTTCTCCATGAAGAGTTCACTTTCAGGTTACAACACTTCATCAATACTCTCTGCAGCTGTTTCAACTAAGAATAGATCAGAGAGAGAGAGAGAGAGAGTGGGGAATGACTTGCGGGAAAGGAGCTTTTGTTTCTCCTTCTATGACTGACAAACCTTTTAGAGGTAGAATCTGATCAGATAAAAGTCGATCTTCAGGGCCTTTCAGAAAGGATGCGAGCGAAGAGCAGTTGAACGTATTAATGGGTTTGAGAGCGCTCACCACATCCTGTCTGAAAGGTCGTTAAGACTGATCGCGTTCCGAGGAAAGAGTCAGAACTCAGGCGGCGCACTTAAAGATTCATGAAGTGATGCTTTGAGTGTTTTTGTACTGACCCATCTCTGCTTTGGTCTGCTGGAAGTA
>NC_083634.1:20202864-20257864 GCF_963584025.1 Labrus mixtus | reverse complement strand
TCGCCCGCTCTTGAGGACATCGGGCCTGTGCGCTAACCACTGAGCTAATGGCGCCAGCAGTGAATGTATTTACCAAATCTGATGGGAATCTTTCTAGAACTCTCTGTTTGATATTTCTGTGTTTGTCAGGAAACAAAATGTTCAATAAAAAAATAAAAAAAGGAACTGTTTGCTGTTTTTGGATTTACTTCTTTAAAAAAAGCAGAAATCTAAAGAGTTGAACTCCTTCATGTGACTTTAACGGCCTTTTCTTTTTCTCAGCCGGTGAAGTTTTCAAAAGGTTTTGCTGCAAGTTCAGCATCCTGCCGCCGCTGCGTCTGTTTGTTGCTTCAAGCTGACCGTCATTGTTTTTCTCACAGGCTCCCGTTCGGGGTGTGTCGCCGTCACAAAGGGAAAGTGCACCTGAAGTTTGTGGACAAAGCAAGACTTCCTTCCTGTGCCTATAAAAACCTTTACGTAAGTGTGTGTGTGTGTGTGTGTGTGTGTGTGTGTGTGTGTGTGTGTGTGTGTGTTTGATCCATGTGGTGCCTTGATCGAGTCACGTTGGGGATCATATCGGCACGTAGACAAACAAAGTGCACATGAAGACCCCTCAGCCTCCTCTGACCCGACTCAGAGTTCAGATACTGAAAGTTTGAGGATCACTGTCAGCTACTTTTTAGATTTAGAGATCAACTTTTAGGAACTTTTAGGTAACAAGTGGATCCATCGGGGGGGGCCATTAGCCTAAATCAGTGGTGTCCAAACTTTTTTCTTGCAGGCCAAAATTGTCGTGTTAGAATCGTGTTCATGTTTTTATAAAAAGCTTTCTGCATTTAGCTCAGGTCATTAAATGGTTAAACAACAGTCCGCTTGTTTGTAAAAACTTTACATACGTTTTTTTTCATAGTTTACAAAAAAATGTGGAAAATAGTAAAAGCTGTAGATTAAAAAAAAAACAACAACATACATGTTACTGAACATTTTCTATTTGAGGAATATTGATCAGTTCTTGTTAACATGAAAAATAAAAATAAGATAATGTGATAATCTTAATCGAGGCCTCGAGCCAAAATCTTCTGATTCTTCATTTGAAGTCACGGGCCGCAAAAAATCCCCTCAAGGGCCGCACTTTGGACACCCGTGAGCACGGCCCATTTACGGAGGCTATAGTCGTCCAAGAGGGCAACCCGGGTTCAAATCAGATCTGTGGTCATCCCCCACTCCCTCTCTCCCTGATTTCTGACTCGATCTATTTCCCTGCCTCTTAAAAAAAAACTTAAAAAGTGGCACCGTAAGATTTAAGCTAACTAGCTTAAAAGCGATTAGCGCAAAATCGAGAACATAAGACGCACCAGTGTATATAGTGTGGTCGATTTCTTCTGTGCCAAATATTTGGTTTGGATCTCATCGTTGGTGTGAATGTTTGTATGTATGCTGGCTGCTGGAACACTTAAATCTCCCTGCTGGGATGAATAAAGTATATCTTATCTTATCTTATGTAGTTTGGCAAGAAATGTGTATTTGGTATCAAGATTCACTGAAACTGTGATATCGGGTTAACGGTGGCAGCGTGGTTGGTTCGCGTACCCGCGTTTACTCACTTCAGATCGAGGAGGATGTCCTTGATCTTCCCTTTCTTACGGCACAGACAGTTCCCTCCCTGCGTCACCTTGTAGTGGATGTTGTGGAAGCTGACGGTGGAGCCATGTCGTTGTTGTCCCGATCCTGCAGACTGAAAAAAAAGTTAAAGGAGCAGTATGTAACTCTGACCCCTAGTGGTTAAAATGAGTACTGCAGTCTAAATTCTAAACATCATAGAGAGCTGTCCCCCCCCCCCCCTCCTCTCTAGAGTCCATGCTCACTCAGGTCACCATGTGGTGGACTCTTAAGCTTCAGTGTTTATCCAGCTCTGCATGGGTCTGTAAACCTTTCTGTGTTCTAACCTCTCTCCATTTTTCAAAAGCATCTCCAATATTGATCCTAGTTTGAGCACGTTTCTGCTCGTGGAGCTTATTAGAAACATGCAGAGGCTTTTTAGGTCGGGTACAATCACTTCTATCTGAACCACTTCTCTTGCCCGCTTCCATCGCTGCAACACCTGTTGACCTGATAACTGCTCTCATATCTGACAAACCGAGGGGTGTCCAAAACGGCCGTGTGGGGTCGCCTTAAAAGCGCCTACCTTCTCTGGTCCAAACAAATCCAGAGCATTCAGGAGCAGAATCTAAAGTTAGAAGGAGGACATACTGGCTGCTGCATTGTTGTCAGAGAAGCCAGCACTTCAACATGTTTCCTTAATGATCAGATAGTAAGATACCTTTATCATCTACCTCTCTACACAGCTCACTGATTAGATCTTTAATTCTACTGAAATAAAAGAGGTACCTGGTGTTTGGAGGATCCGTTCACTCCCAGCTCCATCGTCACCCGGCTCTCTGACATCTTCTTCTTTTTCTCTCCTCCTCGACACTGAGAAACATCACGACTTCATTAGAACAATCATGAAACAAAAAGTCCTTTACATAAACAGAAAATCAATAAAATCTGTGTCACCCCTCCCCCGCCCACAGGTAAAAAAATAATGAATAAAAGAAGTGGTGAATAAAGGAAAACAGGGACTGACCACCTGAGGAAACGCTATGATCATTTTGTAATGAGAAAACTAAAGAGGTCGAATCAAAGTTTTAAAATACATGAGAGGAAAAAGGACAACAATAAAACAGAGGACATAAATCACATAATAAAACGCTGAGAGTCGATCCAGAAAACTTCAATAAATGAGATCCTGAAGACTTTGCGGAAGTTTTGATTCAAACCACGACTCAGCAGTAGAGTTCTGAACGGTCAAAAGACGAGAACTTTACCACGAGCTCTGAAAGCGTGAGGGAGACCCTCAACGGTTTTAACTCTTAATCGAATTAAATACCTATTTAAAAAACAAACACCCGTAGACACAATCGTTCCTAAATCATCAACAGCTTCAGAGAAATCAGCCAAAAACAACAACAACAAGTCTTAAAATGATCAGCGGAAATGCAGCTAACGTGTTAGTGCATTTCAGACAGTGTGGAGGAGGACAGTTATGATGGTAGTCATGGCGACTGCGTGACAAGAAGCATCCCTCAACTGTAAAGTGTCTGACAGTTACAATCTGACCTCCAGTGTTATCTCGTCTCAACAGACATTTCTTCACCCAAACTTTTTCTGTTTTTCTGTTTTTCCTCTCTACACAAAACATTGAAATCACAAATGTAACTGCCGGCACCGTTGTTTACGCGAGGTCACACGAGGTCAGGTGAGGTCACGTGCGGTGGTGCGTTCCTCCGTCGGGCTCGTTAACCTCAGTAGCATCCTGTAGTCTGTGATTTAAAGTCCTGGTAGTGTGAGCATGTCTGTTAGGATTCTCCTGACGTGTGTGATGTGACCCCGTTTTAAAACTTTCCACTAAAAGACCATTTTCACCTTTTTATCAGACATTATTCTCCGTTAGTAGACGACCTATAATACGAGTGGTGAGCGACAGCGGGGTGAAAATGGTCTTCTCGTATCATAACAATGGACTACCGCCCCCTGCTGGCATGGAGAGTTATTTCCTCTCATGCGCAGAACGTACGTGGTTTGTTGGCCGTCGGCTTTAGTCTTTGCGGTGCGTTCAAGTGCAACTTTTTGGTCGAAACATTTGGCCGTCTGCTCGGTGAGTCATGCCCTCTATGAAGTTGGTTCATCACTCTACATATCGTTTTTAATATTTAAAATAGCTTAGATATTTTTCCTCTTATTGCAATTTTCTTATTTGAAGTCCTAATTCCATCTTTCTTACATCTTTGAAATAAAAAACTACTCAAGTAAAAAACTAAAAGCCAAAGAAATTAAGTCTCTTCTGTAGAAAAACTAAAATAACAATTAACAACTTAAAATGTTTTCAGGTCTCAGGTAACAAATGTTTTAAAACAAACACTGACTCGTTCTTCTATTTGACATTTACAGGTTAAGAGAAGAAGACATGTTTACTTTTGATTTTTTTACACTTATCTTAAATGTAACAGAAGATAAAGCCTGTCACAATACCAGAATTTAAACTTCTATATATCCATACAGATTCCAATTTCAGTGCAAAGAAAACCTAAAGTCTGAAGAATCAAATATTTGGTCATTTCTTGTTTTCAACTTTCAAAAATCGCGATCAAATTTACACTGATTTGAACATTTGAGAGAGTTTGCAGGAGTTTGTTAGTCTGCAGTTTGAGTTGAAGTCATTCCTCTCCTGTAACTGACTCATGAAACAGATGTCGTTTTTTAAATCGGTTCCACTTCTGGAGACTGTCGATGATTAAAATAACTCAGATTGTGTCTTAATAATGTTGAGATATCGAAAAGTATCGAAGTTTCAACATTTTGACAAAATAACAACACGTCATAAAAACACGGTTTAAGAGATTGTTTGTTAATGTAATATAAATGATTAAATAACCTGCAGGTTGGTTTCACTTTGAGGTAAAAACAACGTTACAACGTTACAACCTCCCTGTTTAGTCCAGAAAATATTACGTAAAGAAAACGTTCCAACACGATTCTATCTCAACAGATCAATCTCATGTTTACATTTACCTTCAACAACAAAATGTATAAACAAGAGCTCATCACTCACCTGCAGATCAGAAAGTGTGCACACTCTGCTGACCACCAACCAATGAAAACACCGGACAGTCTGCAGAGATCCACGTGTGGGAGCTGTGGGAGCTGTGGGAGTGTTAAACCCCGTTTTATGACTGAAGGCATGATAAGAGAAGTAGGCAGAAGGGCAGTGATGTAATTCTCTCTCTGTATATATGTAACATGTTTTCCACAGTGGCCTCCTCCTTTGCAGCCTCTCTCTTGAAAAAACACATTTTCCTTCTGAACAGTTTTCTTTCAGGATTAAAATCCCTTTACTCCTCAGCACCGTTTTCACAGACCAAAAAAAAAACAAGCGGCAACTTCCGGTGTTGACAAATCAAGTCGCTGCGGAAGTGCAAAAAAACTGCAGTTCCTCGAGTGTCCGCTAGAGGCTGCTTCCAATAGACCTGGAAGTGAAATACACACCCCATGTTAAAATGTGAATTTTCGCAGCAGATATTAACTTGTTTACAGAGTAGTAAAAAAAATGGAGTTGTTATTGTCTTCATTGGAAAACACCGCACAGGGGGTGAATTATTTTTTTCGGAGGAGCATTTCCAGCATGGAGACCGCCATCGATGGGACTCCAGCGCCCCCTGCAGGAACAGACAGGGGACGTCACTCAGGCTTCAAACACCTTTCCAGAGACCCTTTCTTTTTTTAGCAGTTGTTTCCAAAAGCTAAGAGGAGTTAGCTTAGCTTAGCATTAAGATAAGATAAGATAATCCTTTATTTATCTCACAGCGGGGAAATTTACATTGTTACAGCAGCAAAGAGCAAAGATAGCAAACAAAAAGTCAACGCAGTACAATTTAAATATAAAAATTAAAATTAAAAATGTACAAAAAAATAGATAGATACCACAATATAGATTTAAAAATAGATTTTTAAAATAGATCAGCTGAGCTGCAGTTTTGACAAAAATGTAGTCAGAAATGAAGTTAAGTCAAATTAAGTCTAAAATAAATGTTTAAGCTAGGCTAAGCTAACCGTCTCCTCACTTTAGCTTCATATTTGTTGTATAGAAAACAGGGACGATGATATATATCGTCTTTACCTGAGGAGGTAAAAGTTTATATTTTCCAAATGTTGGTCACACGTATATTCATGTTTCACTGCTGCTTTCCATTTTTTTCAGAGGGATCCCGTCTGGCCTTTCTTAAAATAACAGTTTGGATAGGTCGATTAGTGCGTGACAGTGAGCTACTTCATATTCTTTAACCACCTCCAGGGAGGACAGTGAGGGTCCCCGGTCTCAAGCACCCATATTCTGGGGATCACAATCTGAAAAGTTAGGAAACCCCTGGTTACGGTTAAGATAGATTACGCACCCATACGGAGGCTAATGTCCTCAAAGTGGGCCCCCGCGGGTACGAGTCCAGCTGAGGCAGGCCGTCCACCAAAGATCCCAACGAGACCTGAGAGCTCAGGGGAAAGATGTGGTTAGTCTTCATCATCTTTATTGTTTCCGGTGCTTGACCTCGATATCCCACACCACCACATCTCTGTGTTCGATCTCTCCCTCCCCGTATCTGTGACCACGAGGCGGCCCTACGAGGCTAACAGCAACCCCACACATCGACACAATAAAAGACATCGCACACCTTACCTGAGTCAAAACTGAGGGATTTATTATCAATAAACAACAAAATCATAACAAAGATTAAGACTAATCTGATTTAAACACATCAACACACAACCCCTGACTGAGAGGCGCAGACGTCCCTGATCTCCCAAACGCCTCGCTCCTCCTGAAGCTAACAGCGAGTTTTTTAATCTCTGAGGTCAGGTGAGCCTCCATCAGCAGCTTCACCTGAGCTGGAGAGAAGAGGAGACAAACAGGAAAACAACATAAACTTCTCCTCCGGTTGAGTCTGTTCTTTTTAATGTGCATGGAAACACCGCCACCTGCTGGTGAGACCTAAGAACTACAACACTGTTACATCAGGACTGCTTCACTTGTTATAGTAAAAAAGAAACTCTTCTTCTAAACTTTGGTTTAGTCCCAATATACCCCTTGTCCCTTTACCTCTTAGCCCTAGTCCTACATTTTGCACTTTCACCTCTAGGGGGCGTCCTGAGTCTTGGGGGAATGGAGGGGGTAGGGTGAAGTGTTTAGACTACATGGCCCTTTAAAGGAGATTCTTGAGTGTTATTAGAAATCTCCCAGAATGCCTCTGACAGCCGATGACGTTTTTGGGCTTTTGAGGGTCATCCCATTTCCTATAGGGGGGGATTTCACCGCTACCCCTTGTACCTCTGTTCCTGAAAATGAGGGGAAGAGGTAAAGATTAGAAATGGGACTGAGCCTGATTAAATGATTGTAACACAGATTGTTTGCATGTCGTTTTGTACATTGTGAGTATATCTTTAACCTTGTTGTTGTGTAATCACACACTCTCAGGTTCTGACGACAGCACACCTCTGTAAGGTCAGCTCACACCCAGTCGGTCACGCGGTCCTCTGGGTCGAGTTCAAGTGTGTGTTCACGCACGGGGATTATGTGTCACTGACCTACTGTGTGCGCAGATAACTGTGTTTATGTGCGTTGTTGCACCTTCAGCGTCACCTTGTGGTCACGTGAAGGAATTTGAGGAATCTTAGGGGTGTCTATATTTTCCCGATGACACTTGAACGTCTCGAGACAAAATCGGGGGAAAGGCGGGAAAATTCTGAAAACACATCAAAGACCGTTCAGAGACTCTTTGACACCATTTGAGAAAATCCTGACTTGAGCTTCAAAATGGCTCAAAGTGAAGTAAAGTAATTTAAAGTGGGGGGGGGGGGGAAGACAGCTCTCTATGATGTTTAGAATTTAGACTGCAGTACCCATTTTAAACACTAGGGGGCAGAGTTACATACTGCTCCTTAAGAATTGATTTTCAATGTTTTTGTAGTTGACCTTCAGGTCTACCATGAGAGCCAGTCTAACTGTTTCCAGTCTTTATGTTAGGCTAAGCTAATCTAATTTCTCAGATTTAAAGGGTTGTTTTCCAAAATGTTTTTCTACTGCTTTAATATTTTCATTAAAAATAAGAAATGATTGATGTATTTTATAATAGTAGAGAATAATACATAAAGTGGCTGCAGAAAAACAGCGACAAAGTGAAGTTTCAGTTTAAAATTACACATTTTATTCCTCCCTGCAGACAGATCATAGCTGGCGTCCACAGGGCGGTCAGAAGTCTGGAAGATGTTTTAAAATCCACACGGAGGTCAACCTGAAACTGCATTTCTAACTTTCTGAAAAGTTAATGTGAGAAATTTGAACCTTGACAATGACACCACTGTATATGTGACAAAACAAAGGAGAGATGTTTAGTGTTCAATCTAAACGCACACACACACGAGCTACACAGATGAATAATCACATAAACAATAACGCTAACCTCTCTGTATGTACAATATATTACACACTCTATTTACACTGTTCTCACACTCATACTACAGCCGGCTCGACTGTGAGTCAGTACGTCGCCTCACGATCATTTAGAGAACATCCAGAGTTTTGAAAAGTTAAAAAGTTTTGTGTCTCTCAAGTCAAAGTTATTTTGACTCATTTTATCAACAGTTTTGGAGTTCATGTGATTTTTTCCCGTGTCGTCCTCTACGCCCATCTCCCACTGGAGGCAAAGTTCCTGCTCATGCTGTAGACGGCCGAGGAGTTATTGTGTTTCCCCCACGCTCCAAGAGGGATGATGATGATGGTGGCGTTGTCCTCCGAGCCGTACTGCAACGCCTAAAAAAATATTTTCAAATGTTAACATAAATCACGTCAACAAAGACCCTCTTAAGAGTAAAGAAACTATTCTGTTTTAAACTCTCATACAGTGTAACAGTGCTGGATGCTCAAACTAAACGTGGGCAAAGTTTCAGCTCAGGAGGTAAACATTGCCCCCGGTGGTGGAATAAACTCCATGTGATCTGCAGAGTCCCTCTGCACCTTTAAGAAAAAGCTAAAGACCCAGCTCTTTCATGAATACCTACTAACTTAATGATGATGGTCTCCATATTATTGATGATGATGATGGTAATGACGATGGTTTTTCTTTGATAACGACGACTTATAAGATGGTTTCTATACTGATTAGAGCTCTCAAGAACTGCCCTCAATGTTGTGCTTTGCCTCTGGTCACTTCCTGTCAGCACCTGTGTGTCCAATCAGACTCAAAGCTGATCGTTTGCTCTTACTGACATTGTTCCCTTTTTTCTAGATCCTTGCTTGTGTTGTTCTTACTCTCTGATGTATGTCGTTTTGGATAAAAGAGTCTGATAAGTGAATTGTAGAATTGAAAACGTATGTCGGAGTAATCCCAGGATGAGTCTGCAGAGGGCGCTAAACGGCTTGTTCTGTAAATCACGCCATAGTTCCCCGAGACTTTCATCAGACAGCTTCAAGACTCTACGTAAGCCGCACATAGCTTACATAGACTCTATTCTCAGCCCTCTTCCAGGCAGCCCTGCAGCGTTCTGCCCCCCTGGAAGGCTTCTAGAGAGCTGGCCAATCAGAAGAGAGTGGGCACGTGAGGAAGCGGGCCTTAAAGAGACAGTAGCTCAAACAAACTGTTTAAATGAGGGTTTCTGAGACGCCAGTATCAGATAAATATGGATGTTTTTAAGTGTGATGACCTTTAATTTGCACTAAAGCTTCTTTAGTGTCATTTATTTTCATGGTAGCATCAGCCAGGCTGTATTTACTCACATTTTCTGATTAACAACGTTTCAAAGATCGCTTAAGTTTGTACTTAAGTTTATAAATATTTCAGGCCTCTCGCTGAAATCCACCAACTTGCTGCACCGAAAGAACATTAACATTGTGTTTCCGCTACCTGCTGAGCGATGACATCAGCGGCCTCTGTCGGGTCTTGGCACTGCTTGATGACATCACAGATCTCCTGGTCGCTCAGCAGGAAGTTGATGCCGTCCGTGGTCAGAGCCAGGAAGGAGTCGCTGTTGTGCTTGACCTGCAGAAACGATAAAGTTTAAAAAAATTTTTTTAAAAAACAACTTAAAAATATCATCAACGATAAACAAGAATCAAAACGACCGGAGGTCAAAGGTCAGACACAGCACTCACAGTAAGTCGTTGCGTGTCCGGCTCTGCGATGACGCCGCTGGTTTTCAGGTGGAAGTCCCCGATGCTGCGGGTCATGGCGAGGCGCCCGTTGACGTTGGCCTGGCCGAGGCTGTTCCACGTCACGAAGCCGCCAAACTTCTTTATCCTGACCACGCAGAGAAAAACAGATAACGCACGTTTAAGTTTGGAGGGAGAGCGGGGTTATGTCGGAGGCGTGAGGTAATATTTGTCTTTTTTTATCATCTGATGACTCTGACTTTCCCTCCGCTGGTCAGGACACTGAAGCGTGCTCGCCACGTGTCGGGGTCGTCAGAGTTAAACATAGAACCCGTTCACTGTTACATAACTGAAGGTAAATCTGCAGCTCTGCTCTCGTTTCAGTGGACTGGATGACCCCCGCTGTACGCACCCCCGAGTCTATTTATGACCTCTGCTGATCCCCTGACTTCTTCCTGCACGGGTCGCTCCAGACCAGAACCCTTTGGACCAGGCCAGTTTTTATCTGTATGTGTGTGTCAAATATGAAAAGTATCCGAGCTGAAAGTCCTTCAAAACGTTTCATGAATAACGCTCAATCGCGTTCATGTACCGTTGTTTCTCGTCTTTGCGGTCCGGCGTGTGGTCTTTGGTGAGTTTGGTGGCTCGTCCCTTCCTGCACAGCAACGCCCGGCTGTCTCCAACACTCCCCACAACCAGCTCCACACCGTCCCGTAGCATAGCAACCGTCGCCGTGGTGCCGGCCTTCAGGACAGAGTCTGAGAAGGAAGAGAGAAATAAAGTTCATATGAAATGTACAGAAGGAGTGTGTGTGTGTGTGTGTGTGTGTGTGTGTGTGTGTGTGTGTGTGAGTTGTGTGTGTGTGTGTGTGAGTGTGTGTGTGTGTGTGTGTGTGTGTGTGTGTGTGAGTTGTGTGTGTGTGTGTGTGAGTGTGTGTGTGTGTGTGTGTGTGTGTGTGTGTGTGTGTGTGTGTGTGTGAGTGTGAGTTGTGTGTGTGTGTGTGAGTGTGTGTGAGTTGTGTGTGTGAGTGTGTGTGTGTGTGTGTGTGTGAGTTGTGTGTGTGTGTGTGTGAGTGTGTGTGTGAGTGTGTGTGTGTGAGTGTGTGTGTGTGAGTGTGTGTGTGTGTGTGTGTGTGTGTGTGTGAGTTGTGTGTGTGTGTGTGTGAGTGTGTGAGTTGTGTGTGAGTGTGTGTGTGTGTGTGTGTGTGTGTGTGTGAGTTGTGTGTGTGTGTGTGTGAGTGTGTGTGTGTGTCTCACCATTATTGAAGTATCTGAGATGTGTGTGTGTGTGTGAGTGTGTGTGTGTGTGTGTGTGTGTGTGTGTGTGTGTGTGAGTGTGTGTGTGTGTGTGTGTGTGTGTGTGTGTGTGTGTGTGTGTGAGTGTGTGTGTGTGTGTGTGTGTGTGAGTGTGTGTGTGTGTGTGTCTGTGTGTGTGTGTGTGTGTGTGTGTGTGTGTGTGTGTGAGTTGTGTGTGTGTGTGTGTGTGTGTGTGTGTGTGTGTGTGTGTGTGTGAGTGTGTGTGTGTGTGTGTGTGAGTTGTGTGTGTGTGTGTGTGTGTGTGTGTGTGTGTGTGTGAGTGTGTGTGTGTGTGTGTGTGAGTTGTGTGTGTGTGTGTGTGTGTGTGTGTGTGTGTGTGTGAGTTGTGTGTGTGTGTGTGTGTGAGTTGTGTGTGTGTGTGTGTGTGTGTGTGTGTGTGTGTGAGTGTGTGTGTGTGTGTGTGTGAGTTGTGTGTGTGTGTGTGTGTGTGTGTGTGAGTTGTGTGTGTGAGTGTGTGTGTGTGTGTGTGTGTGTGTGTGTGTGAGTGTGTGTGTGTGTGTGTGTGTGTGAGTGTGTGTGTGTGAGTGTGTGTGTGTGTGTCTCACCATTATTGAAGTAGCTGAGATGTGTGTGTAACGCCGCGTCAACATCCAAAAACGCTTTCTTTAAAACCTTCTCCAGGTCGTCCTCGTCCTCCAGAGCGTCTCTGAATTAAAATTGAATAAATTAAATTGTAGAAGTGATTCATTAAGTGAAAAAAAAATATTGTAACGTTCAGATTGTTCTACCTGATAAACTTCTCCATGAAGGTGAAGCAGTAGTCGGCGGCGTGCGGGCCGCCATGCCCGTCGAACACGGCGAAGTAAAGCAGGTTGTCATGGATACGGCTGACACGGAGGCGATCCTCATTCTGCTTTCTGAGACCCAGAGCGGACGTGCTGCCGACCCGAGACAGACTGACCTGAGAGGGGAAAGGTCAAGTCAACATTTCATCCATTTTTATTATTTATAGTTTAGTTCACCTGGTGTTTATACATTTATTGATTTATCCAAACACGTCGCCATCTTTTTAATCCATCCAATCGTTCATTCCATCCATAATCCGGTCACCTGTGGAATGGGTTTTCCATATTTGATGCTGGAGGGCAGCAGGATGGGTTCTTCAATCCGGTTGTCCCAGATACCGAACGAGTCCCAGGTGACCGGCCGGCAGCTGCCATCGCTGTCGAAACGCACCGACCCGCCGGCATGACGCACGCCTACCACCCCGAACAAAGCCCCGCCTCCCTGCAGGTCACAAATCAGGAAATAAAAACAATGTTGGACTCGTGTTTTGGTTGTGAAATCAGATAATTTAAACGACAAAAATTTGTGCGAAAGTTTATTCCAAAGAGTGTCAATTTATCTTTAACTACTTGGAAAGAATATAAATTCTGTCTAAATCTTTTAAAGGGGTTTGTTGTATGAAATAGAAAAACACACAGGTGTGGATTTACCTGTCCACAAGCTGCGGAGGTTTCCGATGAGCAGCGAGCGGCGAGGAAGGTTTGTCGGGTGACGGAGGAGCGGCCGACACGCAGCAGGTTGAACAGCACTGTAGACGACATGGCCGACGTTTACAGCTGTGGAGGAAACAGCTGGACGGGCAGCGAGTCTCTGAAATGAAGGTGACGAAGAAAATTAATTTAAATCGTGAATATTTGTTTTTCTTAGAATCGTTGGCTCTATTGATGGTAGGAAATGCAAATGAGAGGCTGGATTATCATCTAAAAGTGGCTCTAGAGTCGGACTGACAGTCCATAATCCAACGACATTTACAACGATAGGAGAAAGCAGAACATCCTGTGTTATGTAATATGTTGGGCTATATTTTCAGATATAACTGGACGGAGAGCATCAGCTTGTTGACATTTAGGAGGATCATCTGTCCACCGTTCTTTTTTATCAAACCTCACACTCTCTCTCTTTATGTGTGTGTGTCAGTGTATCTATATGTGTGTACTTCACAAATAGCCCTACACCTCCTGCTGTGTTCCAGCAGCGTGTCGCCTCATATCCATTACAAGAAGGTTAAAACCGGCCGGCACTCTAAAAATACTGCGCCCGAGTTCATCTGCAGAGTATCTGATTGGTTCTAAAGACAACGCCTTCAAATTGTACAAAAGAAATATAAAAAATAAAATACTCAAAGTGTATTTGAGCTGTAAGGATTCTAGATGTTTAACTTTAATGAATGAATAAAGAAAACCGGGTCGATTAAAGTGTAAAAAGCCGTCATATGGAGGACTATAGCCTTCGTACTTCACACAGTTTTTCCTCTTGCCAAACTGTTGTCAGAGTGAATACAGGTTTGCAGGAATCTTCAGGTTAACTCAGGTAATCAATAAAAACAGATTATTCTACACAGATTCAACCTCTCTGAACTCAGCCGAGAAAAGAGAGTGACATGTTTCTCTGTTTGACCTTAAGAGCACCCAAACACATGTGACCACTTTGTTGTTGACAAAACAGAACAATGCTCACACAAGTGGACCAGGGGGCTACACACACTGACACACTGATACACAAGTTCATGATGACAACCGACCAGGCTCGATCTTTCTCAAACATGATTTAAAAAAGGAATTTATATAGGTTAGTTATTAGACTTTAAAAAAATACCCCAGAAAGTATTGACAGAGTCTGAAAAAACATATTGAAATAAAATAACACGATAGCTATTTGAATATACTATGTAGCCTATAGTGGTGAAATGTTAATAGTTATATTGCAGTATTTATGTACATATTTGATGTTAATTTAATTTGCTCCATTATACGTTTAAGATGTTTAACTGAATACTTTGTAGACTTACATATTTTTAAGTACATGATAAAATATATTTACTTTAACTAGGCTAACCCACGGTATCCTAGTTATTAAAACATTAAAAATGTCAATAATTACATATTTAGATGGTTGTGAAATACTCAGGGCTTGTATTCAGAGCAATATAATATATATTTTCTATTTTTTTATGCTGTAGGATATGTATTTCTAAGAAAAATAACACTTGAACTGATATTTTTTCAAAGCAGGACTTTTAGTCGGCTACAGTCAGGAATTGTTTTAGTGCTTTGAAAACAGACTTCTTCTTCTGCCAGGCATAAACAGCCAAAAGTACCAAGAATGCTGTAAGAGTACAATAAAAACACCTGAGGAAAGCCATTTAAGAGATTATGTGCCTTTGAGTTCATAACAAAGCTGTCATTTGTTTAAAAAACTCCCTGTTTATAAACACAGTAGTTTTGACAGGACACGGAGTCAAAATGGCGGTTTAAATAAAAAAACAAACTCACCTGTTATCGTCTTTTCTTTAATTATGTTTTCCCGCCGGTCCTGTTTCCCTGGCAACAGGAGGTCCAGAGTTCCAGCAGCTGTCTGTTGATATTAACGGGAGGCTCGGCTCGAGGGGATTTAAACAGAGCGCGGCCGTCCAATCAGACTCCGAGAATGTCCGAACGTCAGAGGTGTGCCTTGTTTTGGCGCCAAGCCAGAGAATGGAAGAAGGTATGTCGAGCTTCCCTCTGTGCTCCCCCTCTCTACTTTCACACCTCTCTTCTTCTTCTTCTTCTTCTTTGTAATAGGTGAAACAAACTCTGATTATTATAAAAGTTGTAGTTTATATCCTCAGTAAGTTGAGTATCCTACGTCTTTGATTGAGTTAGAGAAAGTTTTTTAACAACAGTGAAAGCTAGGCTACATTAAGGTTGCTAACTGTTAGCAATAGTAGGCTACTTATAATTTCACTGAATTGCTCCATAAACTGAAATATCACCTTTCATGATGATGATTCTTTCATAACTGTAACCAGCTGTAATATATAATATTGTTCACAGCCAAGTGATGCAGTCAGATGACTCTAAAGCTAGCTATACGCTACGGTCTGATTAATTAGTACAAATTTATCGGAGAAAAGAAAACTGTCTTTTTGATTCATTTTGGATTAATTTGTGGAAAACACAGGTATGTATAAAACATGAAGATCAGCAGATAGACATGGGAACAGAGTTGTAGCTTATTTTTTGGTTTATTTATTTCAATATCGATATCGGAATATTGAACATTTTATCGCACATTGCATTTCCTTCTCATATCGTGCCGGCCTATAACCAGTACTTTAATAATCTACAGTAAGTACAATGTTGAATGGAGTTTTTAAATGTTAAATAGTGAGTTTTTCCACTGTAGTATTATTATTTTCACTCATGTAAAGATCAGATTTCTTCATTTCAAATGTCCCCGTCCACTTTTCATTGCAGGGCTGATGAAGCCATTCTGCATTTTTGATTCATGTTGGAGCAGCTCCCCCTGGTGGCTTCTTATTTACACATAGAACCATGTCATTGTGATCCAAAGTTTGATCATTTTTCACCTAAAGGACAAAAGGCCTAATGAGATAGGAATAACACATAATGGCGTCTCTTGTTGGGCGCCCCTCCAAAGATGAAAACATCATTATATTTTCTCTATCGTGAAACATTGCCCTCCAGCGTTCTTCTTTCGTAGAGGAAACGTTATAGAGTTCCTCCTTTTAGTATTTTTCAGTCACTGCGGTGAAGTCTCAAAAACTAGTGCAAAGGTTAAAGTCTAAAGAAATGTTTTTATTGACAGTCAGTGAGACAGAAATGAGCTAAACACACAAAGCTTGTTCTCTTGTGTGTTTGACAAAGATTCACCTTTAATCTGTAGGACCAAAAAATCAAACATCACCTACAATGGGCCGACCAATCAGAGGACTTGGAGACGAGCCACATGTCGTAAAGATCAATGGAAAAATACCAAAACCTTTCCTCCACAGCTTTTCATCATTTCAACATTTTGGCAGCTTCAATATTCATCGGTGGTCAATAAACGAGACGAGATGAGGCGTACTTTACTCTGTGGACTTCTCTGTAAGTGAATCCCTCGACTGTCATTCAGTATGAAAACTTCACAAAAATACTTCCAAAACGTGCACAGTTACCTGTAACTTTTCACTCTGGTTTTCAGTGCTGTGGGTTCACATCTACTTTGTGAATGCGGGAAACACTTCTGATGGATCCTCATCTCGCAGTGAGTTGTTTTTCAGCCACCTCAGAATCTTCTATTTAATGCAGAACATCAAGTTATGTTTTATTTCTCAAACTGTGGATTAACTTTTAATGTAGATTTAGCTTTAATAATAACGATTCCCTCTTAGTCAACTCCCAAAAGCAACTCCAATCTCACTTCTCAAGTTGCTAACAATGGCTAGACATGGAAAGGAAGTCTTGGCTTAGATTATTTACCACTAACCACTAGCTACACTGGATGATAGCTGGTTTTAAGATTGATGGCATAAGACACGCGTCCAGCATGTGGTAGGTCCCATATATACATTTAAAGCAACACTATTAAAGCATGGACTACCCTCGTTTTCTTTTTGGCATCAGATTTACAGTCGCAGGAGTCGAACACCAAGGAGAAACCTGTGGAAATTGTGGCAACACAAATGAAAGTCTCTCCTACTTGGTACCTCAGTGAGGGCGACACTGTTGAGATCAACTGCACTACAATTGACGAAGGAAACCACAGTCACAAGATGGACCTGCTACTGGTCTGGACCAAGCTGGGCCCTGGAGAGAAGACCAAGACGGTTTGGGGAAACAACCTTTTTACCAAGATTTTACAGAAACTATTTTTAGGTTCCTTTCTTTTACACCATCAAGTGACCCTTCCTTGAGCCCCAAAACCCCTTAGTTATTAGACCTGTACAAACTGTGATTAAGCAACAGCTCCATAGAAAAGTTCTGCCGTCATTACACCATTTTACTTTATTGGTGTCCCAGTGTTTGGTTTCACATTAAGCCCCTGATAGCATTCTGCGCTAGCTTCCACAGTGTGAGTGTACAAGTCATGAGCAGGGCTTCTTTTAAAAATGCAACGCAATCAAATCTTCATAGCTGGCTAACAAAATCAGCTTTATTTAAACATAGACAAACCGGTTAAGCAATACTTTACACTTAAAGTGAACAGCCAGTTGCTATGAGCTGTGACATTGAGATGAGAATCACAGTTAGTTGTTAATATGGTCTTGTCTCCTTGAACAGGTCCTAGTGAGGCAGAGAGCATCTACAGGAATCGCCTTTGTCCTGGGCCCTGTTACCCATGAGCACCAAGGCGTTTACACCTGTGACGATGATGGCAGCTTACCTGATGTTTTTGTCAATGATTGGCACCGTATAATCTGGGTGGCTGGTTAGCAAGAAATGCTTATTCTACAATATGAAGACACATTATAAAATATTACAACCATGGTTATGGTTGGGTTGTTTTATTATTTTTTATGATATACATTAACTTATGTCACTACCCCAATAACAGACGCCTCTCCCAGAGCCTCCATAGACGTTATCAGCCACAACAGGAGCCAGTTCCTCCATGATGAGCAGTTTACTTTGAGCTGCCAGCTGCCTGACAATAACTCTCAGTGGAAGATGATGAGGTTGGCCTCCTTACTTGAACTCATGCGCTGGATACAAGGAAAATCTGTACTTTAATTCATAGCAGTTAATCCAATAACTGTCAAGATTTTTCACCAAGAAATAAAAATATAATTGGCCTGTAGGAGGACAAGTCAGCGGTTCATCCAAGCTGGTGGATTTCAGCCTCTGAGGACAACAAAAACGAATGCCATTCCCTTTAATAGATATTAAGATATTTCAGTGTCCACCAAAGTGATTGACATTAATGATTTTAACATCTCTAAAGCCATTGTGTTACTGTCTTCTCAGGTTTAACCAATGGTGGGGGACTATCAAAGAGTGTCCCAATCAAGCGTCTTCAGATGGTCGTCTGTCCTGCACAACCACTTCTGAATATCCCTGGTCAGACGTTCTGTACTGGTGTGAAAATGCATCAGGAGAGAGGAGTAACGCCCTCAACATTACCACCACTGGTACGCAAATTGTGTCTTTTATCACCCTAAAATCTTTTAAGCACTGTATATGGATACACATATGTTACTTTAATAGTGAATGCCAACATTTACCATCACAAAGATCCTGGTTTAATCAGCTGTAAACTGAAATGGCAGTTTGTGCGTCTTGAGTCATGGATATTTTGAACCTTGTCCTGAATATTTTTTTCCCCCAAAATGACCTTTACCATCTCTAAATGTTTTGAACAATGGGCTCTTACAGTTAAGACACACAAGAAGAAGAGCAGGTTCATAATTCTAGCCAGAAATATGAACCTGTCTCTAGCTAGTTTAGCTAACATTTGCTCAATAAGTTGGTTGAAAACTACGTCTTTAGCTGACTTTTTTGCCTCTCTGGGTGGATGGATGATGGATAAATGGATACTTGATTAGCCTACATTTAGAAAGCATCCACTGAATACTTTTATTTCTCATAAACTGTCTACAAACATGTGCCACAGGCCAATAAAAGCTCTCCAAAGTATCAAGGATTGCAAAAAGCTAACAGTTGGTTAGCAAGCTGAAAAGATTGTGCAATTTTGTTAAAATGATCTTTCTCTCTTCAGTTGGTGTAAACGTAACCCTGGAGAGTCCAACGCATCCTGTTTTGGAGGGAGAAGACGTGATGCTGCGCTGTCTGCACCGAAACAAAACCACGAATACATTTACCTCCAACTTCAGAGCTGTCTTCTACAAGAACAACCGTCGGATCAGGTCAAATATTCTAGTATATGATTTAGTATAAAAGCAACTGAATCTTTGAATTACAGTTGTTGCTTTCAGATAGGACTGCTTAGCTGAGCTTTAAAAGGAACACTGAGTGATACTGTGTTCGTTCTTTATTTCTCAGGATTCAAACTGAAGGCAACATGACTCTGAAAGCAGTGACCAAAGCTGACGAGGGGATGTACACTTGTCGCCACTCAGAGGAGGGATCGTCTCATTACAGCTGGTTCTCTGTCAGAGGCATTGACGCTCTCACAAAGCGACCTCACAAATACTGAAAAAACCCCAACAGAGCTCAATATGTCCACGCTACTCGGCCCAACCAAGACCAATAGAAGAACATCCTGGACCCTCAAACATTACCTGCCAGCGCTCCAGGTCCAATAAACTGCTCTCTCATTGGTCCATTAAAACCATTACTGTAGAATCACGAGCTTTAAGACTCCATCTGCGTTCTGCGTCAAAACTTGAGTAAAGTCTGAATCTGAATGCTCCTTGGATAAATACATGTAAACAAAAAGATTGTACTGCTGTACAAAAGATGTCTGTACTGAAATATGCGAGCCCTCAGTGTATCGTAGAGTGAATAAAACATGGCGGAGGGACTTTGTTGTTAACATGAGCATGACTTTAATGTTTCTGAATAATTCAGAGGAGCAACCCGGTGCTCAAACAACCAACATGACTCCACTAACAGAGGAGTTATGAAAGAGGGTTACGATTGGATGAAGGAGTGGGAGAGATTTAGAGTGAGAGGAAGGGGAGGAAATGGGTTGAAAAGAGGACAAGCAGATGAATGGGTGAACATCAAGCTCATCTGATGTACTGGTTTTCTAAATACCACAAGGCTTAAAAATGTGACGACATGAGAGAAACAGAGAAGCAGGAGAACATATTTTATTTTGATCACATTATAGAAACAAGCAAAAACCAACATAGTACATCAACTAAGCA
Source organism: Labrus mixtus (assembly GCF_963584025.1). NCBI lineage: Eukaryota > Metazoa > Chordata > Actinopteri > Labriformes > Labridae > Labrus > Labrus mixtus. The sequence goes on along the minus strand of NC_083634.1, from coordinate 20,238,237 downwards.
GAGAAACTGTGTCTGTGTGTCGCCCCCTTCAGGCCAAACTTGCTACTGCATTCTTGTTAAGTGACTAAAGTGAAGTGACCTGAAATAAGAGGAAGGAAAGGAAGGGGAAAGATAGTCACGGGGGGGGAAATGTAGATGAGGAAAAGACGGGGATGAGGAAAAGACGGGGATGAAAACATGGAGACAGGGATAGTAAGTTAAGAATAAGAAAAGACAGTAAAGGAATTGGAAGGTAGAAAGAGAAAGTAAAATGAGGAAAATTCAAAGCTTGATCCAAAGGCAACTGGACTGGTTGAAGCTTCAAGATCTTCAACCAGTCCAGCTGTCTTTGGATCAAGCGTTGAATTTACCATGACCTGGAGGACTGAGAACCTACACAGACATAAAATAAGGAAAGTAGATGACAGTCAGGCAATGAAAGACATGGGAGGACGAGGATAACAGTGACATGTCTGCGTAGATTCTCAGTCATCCAGGTCATGGCAAATTTGAAGTTTGATCCAAAGGCTACTGAACTGGTTGAAGATCTTGAAGACGTTTCCTCCTCCGAAAGGATTCTTCAGTTCTAAACTTAATAGTGGACGGAGCTCGAAATGTAAGCCTCTGTGGATAATGATCAAGGATGACTCGCATCAGAATCGTTAGCTGAGTTTTTAATCCTAGTTTCCCCTAGGAATTTAGAACTGAAAAAGCCTTTCAGAGGAGAGGTGAAATGTCTTCAAGATCTTCAACTTGCCTTTGGATCAAGCTACAAGTTAAAACATTTAAAGCAAAGGGAAAGCAAAAGAAGGTAAAGGAAAGAACAGGAATGTCAGAGAAACAAAACATCCGGAGGAATGTTGCAAAAAATATATAAAACATGTTAAAGAAAGGAAAGGACTGTGAATTACAGTAAACACTGAAGAAGTAAAGTGACATGCTTTGCATCTGATGCATTTGCTGAAAACAATCCAACACACACACACACACATGTACAGCTTTGTGTTCTCGAGTGCTTGAGTGGTTTGTGCCGCGTTTCATAAAAAAAGGAAGTGGATGAAATATTTACAATCAGCACAGAGTAGAGAGTTGCTGTCGTCTCCAGTTCACTTCAACAACCACTGCTCTTTAAAACTCAAAGTACACAGGAAACAAAGTATTGCTGAATTTCTTCTACCGCTCACTGGAGACAACTTATTGTAATGAGTTTTTACCTGGCTCGCAGTATGTTTTAGTATCATTACTTTAGAGAGCACTGTCTCAGAGTAACCAGTGTTGTATAAGTAAGAGGAAACATATATGACTCTTAGTAGTTGTAGAAAACTGTAATGTTATGAAAATACGATATTAAAGATAAGCTTTAGTCCATAAAATATCAAGTCAATCAAGATATGGTTCCTGAGAATTCTGTTAGATAAAGGAACAAAATGCATTTTCTTTCTTTGTCTACGTTTATCTCATAACTGTCGAAGTATAAACTTGGGGGATGGGAGCAATTAGCAGAGGCTAGCCTAGCATAAAGACTGGTAAAAGAGGGTGGGAGCTAGCAGGGCTCCAAAATACTTATCAACACTGCAAGAAATCAAAATACAGAATTTAGAGGTTTTGAAATGGCAGATGGTGGCTAGATTAACTCTTCTGCAGATCTTTAAGATAAGTGAAGCTAAAGCCTGATTAAAACTTCTGCGTCTAATCTATGTTATTAACTAGTCGCTAGCCCATTGTTTTGATCAGGCTCTGAAGTCATGAAGTCGATGCACAAGTCCACTTGCAGACAAGGTCATGGTCCATGGATGGGTAAAACAAATACAGGGTTTTAAAGAGATCAGGGTTTGATTCCTGTATGCAAGAACATTGGTGTTTACAGTTATAGTTTTGGAAGGCTAACTGGTCGATGCATATTTAATATTCCTAACTTGACCCCAGCACCTTGCCAATAACAACGCTAAAGTGAAACTGCAATCAACAAAAATTGAAGCTCTGGGCCAAAGAAAACTGACTGGGCTGCTGATTTTGACAAATTAAGACGTAACTAAAATCTAATTTTAAAAAGTTTGTCAAAATGTTTATCATTATAAAGGTCACAACATTTTGTATTTTTTTTATAAAATCATATTTTCCATTATTTTCAACCCAATGAGGGATTGTATTGCTCTTTAATTTCAGATAATTCCATTTTAATAAAATAGAGTTCTTTTAAACATTATTACTTTTGATTCCTAACCTCTGGTGAAGTCATGCAGGCCTCTCAGACTGAAGGCCTCAACAAACATCATGAAGAAGAGAGTGCTGTAAACGGTTAAACATGCCCTGTCTTCATAGTGTTGTGTTTTAAAGTTTGATATTAGTGTGAGCTGATTCTCAGTCTGCCACTGCGGGCGCTTTCCTGCAGCATCCCAGAATCCCTCTTCTTTTCTTCTTCTTCTGCCTCTTCTTCAACCTATACCCTTTCAGGCTGTTAGTGGAGCAGATGGATTTCCTCAAAGTCGTGATGTGTTTCTCCTGCTCACGAATCTTCGACTCCAGGTGGGACTGGATCGCCGTGCCCAGACACTCCAGATCCAATGAGGCACCATACACCTCCCAGGTCATCCCCTCTTCGTCCCGAGCCACCTCCTGAGGCTTCCCGGTCCCATCCTTCTGATTTTTATTCCTTTTATTTTGCTCCCATGCCTCTTTGTCGACTCCTTTTGCACCCTCGTCCTCCTCGTCCTCCCAGATGCTCTCAGCACTGACGTCTCTGTCCTGGTTTTGTCCTGGTTGTAGCTGTGACATGAGGGAGCTCTGCTGGAAGCTGTATGTGCGCAGACAGGCGGGGAGGGAACTCGCCTTGTCCGTCACAGCAGAAGGAAGCTCGGTTTGGCTGCATAGCTCAATATTAATCTGGCAGACATGCTGAAAGGGCGGCTGACCGGCAGGGATGCAGCACAGTGAAGGGACTGTCGGCGAGGTCAAACTTCCTGACTGACAGCTGGGAGAGCCAATCAGAGGGTAGCTGGGAAACAGATCTACCTCTACTTGGATGCCCACCTCTTTTCTTTCCCCTGCCTGCAGATCAAGCCTCTCACTGGAGTCAGTCATGGTGGCGATGTCCTTTACTCTCTTGGATCTCCCATGAGTGGAAATTTGAGGAGTAGGACAAAGGGGAGATTGTTTCCCCTTCTTCTTCTCTTCTACCTTACTCCCCACACCTGTTGCCCTTGACGTTGGGATATCTTTACCAGTGGTAATGGCATTTGAGACTCCCAGGTGGCTTGGTTTTCTCAGTGTGGTAACCAGTGAAGCCCCTACACTGGCAGTAACATCTACAGCTTGCACTGCACCCTGGGATACAACTGGTCCTCCTACAACTGTCACTTTAGTTTCTGGCAGTTTCAATTCCTTATCCTCAACGACAGTGCCTGTTTTCGCCGGAATCTTGGTGATAGAATCAAAAGTTAGACCACGACTTAGACTGGTCGTATTGGGTGTGCTGTTGGCATTTGTTTCCACGGGAACAGATCCAACGGCTGCAGGCTCGTGTGTGGATGCACCCCTCATTGTTAAGGAAACAGTGGTTCTGGTTTTGGGGCTGGATGCAGCCAAAGGAGTTAGCAGGGCTGAAGCTGCAAACAGAAAGCAAACGTTTTGACAAATATAAAAGAAACCCAGGTTCAAGCTGGATTTTATTGCAATACATATTCTAGTATGCATACATTCTCCTTGTTAAAATTCTATGAATGTATCTCACCTGGAGCAGAACCAGGACTCCTCTGGACCGCCCTGTGTAGTTGAGCCGGGCTTGTACCAAGACTTCTAGCAGGACCAGATCCAGGGCTCCTACTTGCTGAACTTGGACGTGGAGAGAGTGTCAGGGTGGAAGACAAATCTGCTAGAGCTGAATTTGAACTAGACCGAACTGGTATGGACTTTGAAGTATTCAATGTATCTTTTGGAACTTGACTGGGTTTAGTGCTGGAGCTCGAAGATTTGAGAATCTTTTCTTTGGACCCAGACAGACCAGTTCTTGAAGATGATGGGGAGATGGAGCCAACAGAGTCAGTCTTAGAACCAGGGGCCAGAAGAGAAGGTTTAGAGGTTACACTGGTTGGACTGGGTTTAGGACAAGAAAGTACACCAGAATCAGTGCTGGGTTTCAAACTTGTTGGACTTGTTTTGCCAGAACCAACACATATTTTTGAAACTTGACTGGTTGATCCTGCCTTGACACCGACTGGAACTTTAGAAAGGCTATCTCTAGATCCATTCTCGGATTTAGGATCGGGGCTTGCTTTGGAATTCGAGCCAGTTTTAGAATCTAAGCTGTCTTTTGATCCCAAAGTGGTTTTGGAAGCAGAACCACTTTTGGAATCCAGACTATCTTTTGACCCCATTGCTCCTTTAGCATTAGGACTGGTTTTGGAATCAGAGCCAGTTTTAGCATCAAGACTGTCTTTTGATTTTGAACTTGTTTTGGATCCAGAAGCAGCACTTGAATCCTTACTATCAAGATTCTCCTCTGACCCTGTTGTGTGATGGTTTCTTGTCCCAGCGGTAGCAGCTCTCCTCTGTGTGGATGGTTTCGGACTGAGAGAGCTTGATTGTGGAGTCTTGGTACTGAGCAGTGCCACTTCAACCTTGTGATTTTGTGATTTTTGTCCCAGAGGAGGCATCTCAGAACTTGGAGTTAGTGCTTTATGTCTGGTTTGCTCGCTGGGCTTTGCACTTGCTCTGTCTGATTTCTGAGTTTTGGCTGTGATTGTTGGGGTTCGATTTGCCAGTTTTGGACTCTCTACATTTGAATCTCCTTTCTGATTGTGGACTTTGTGGCTTACAGGAAGGTGTAGTGTCTTTGGTGGCTCATGGCTAATTTCATTTCCACCATCCTCTTTCTTGTTTGGTTGCATTTTAAGGCTGACTGTTATTTTGCTTGTAGTCTTAGTTGTGAGTTCAGACGTCAGTGCAATATGTGATTTAGGCTTCGGGCTTGCAGATTCTGTTTTCAGTCCTTGTATTTTGCCCCTTTCAGTTGTTCTCGGGCTGCCAGCAATCGTTGTTTGTTCAACCCGTAGTGGTTTCGGACTTACTGCAATGTGTCTGTGTATGTCCGCCTTGGGGCTCAGCATAGGAGTACGTTTTGGGTTTGGGGATTTCAGCCTTTGCTCGCCTCTGCTGTTCACCGAATCAGCTTTTGGTGAGCGAGCAAAAGCTGGAATTTTGCTGTTTTGATGTGATGGATCATCTTTCTCCCCAGGTGATGTCACAGGGGTGGTTAGTGTGCTCACTGGCCTGCCAGTTTCTGTAGTAACTGGTTTCCCACTTCCTTTACTTCCATCATTTTTTTTGTTCCCTCCTTGCAACCATAAGGTCTCGGCGGCTGCACGGGGGTTGCTTGGCGAGGTCAGATTGAGGTTGAGGTTAAAATTAGGCTCCACCCGACAATTGGTGTTGGGATCTGTGTTACCCAGGCCATCTGCAAGCCCTTCCTCCTCCGGAGTCGAGCTCTCTGATGGGACAACATCCTTGCCTCGTTTAGAAACATTTGGTGATGTTTCCATCTTGATGGTGTCCAAGTTTCTAGCAGGTATGAATCAAGGTCAGCACCTGATTGGACAAATGTATACCATTATCCGGCAAGTAGAATAATGAAGTTATTCATACATAATAAATGACAATGTATTAAGTACTTTATGTTTTAGCAATCTGGTATTTATTGATCCGTGGTACCAAATTGATTTGAACATTTTATGACGATGGATCTCTTCATGAGAGGAGAGAAACATTACAACTTTTGAAAAAAACACTGACAATGGAGGGAACACATTTCTCCAATGGCACACCAAGACAAGTAAATTATTGATTATTATTTGTTGTTCAGTGTAATACAGGACAGATCTAGCAGTCATACACAAAGAAGGTAGTAAACAATCTTTAGCTGCCACCATACTGTATGTCCTAGTGGCTTGATATAAACTCAGTTATTGCAGATTATTTTGTTTCTGTCAGCTGATTTCTGTCACCCTGATACCTCCTCCTCCTGGGATCAGATTTTTTGCTTGTTTGCCTTTTCCCTGTCGTGCCTGAAACTTCCACATTCAGAAACAGCTTCAAGCATCATTGCTTTATAGTTTCTATAAAAAGTCTGTTAAATAAAACATTTCTTTTAAGTCATGACTTCCATTGATTCCTCTTCATTTTGTCGCTACATACCTATTCATGATCCTCGTTGGTCAAAGAAGGCGCGATCCAAGAAATCCCATTATGGTGTCTGAAAACTGCCTGCTGAGTCAGAGAGGAAAGCCTGAGCTGCTCCCTCCTCGGTGCTCTACCAGAGGATGCACTCATGAATAAATAAGAGAAGGCGGGAACGAGGGAGGAGATCATCATCATCATGATTTTCTCTCCTCCTTTAACCCTTCTTTTCATGGCTTCCTCTGTTCCTCTTTTCTTCGTCTTTTTACCTCATCTTGTTCCTCAAACCATTTTTTACGTTATTTATTTCTTTATCTGCTTTCTCTTTTAAACCTTTCTTTATATTCTGGGTGTGGCTCTTCCTCTCTTATTGTCATTTGTCACCTTGTTATCATCGATTTACTTTTCATTCCGTCATTTTGTTCTCTATCCACTTCCATCCTTTGCCCCTTGTTCTAAAAAATTATCTCCAGGACATTGACAGAATGATTTACAATCCCGTCATCAAAAATAAACGTTAAGGAAATATGTTATATGACTTATAGCGCAATGTTCAATGTCTGATTAGACCTTAAATTAATGGATCTAATGGACTTCCTGGACCATCTCCATTGTCCCCAATTTGGGTTGTATAAAAAATGTAGACGTTTCATTTTCATCCATCTGCAGAAGATGTTTTGGAGGTATACGGTCGTTCTTGCTTTGTAAAATGTGAACAATTTTATTGTATTTACTTGAAGTCTGAGAACAATAAAATAAAAACCACAAGGATTCAACCTTTGGTGACCATGCATATCAGTATATATTTGAGCACATCCAACCAAATCAATCAAATAAATCCTGTTAGTGGCAGCTGCATCATGCAAAAGACAAATAAATTATACAAAGTGCTAAAATATGAATTAGGATCTAAAAATAGTGGTTGTCAGATTGAGGTGGGGATGAAGAATTTAGGATAGCTGTTTTTCTTTTTTTGTAACAAGATGGCCTGATGGCAACAAAGACAATTCAAGTACAAGAACATATCAAGAAGGAGCCAAGATACAGTTTAGGCTTTCTGGAGGATTTGCTGGTTGCAAAAACTGTTTAGATCTTTATGAGCTTGTTTTGCTTTCAGCCTGGATGGTTGTGAATTAAAATAGAAAGCAAGTTGAGGTCTTACTTATGTAGAAAGATGTAGAATGAGGCCAAGGGAGTCATGACGTAGCATTACCTACCAGAAACTTCTCCACAGTTCTGCTGAAGCCTCCTTAGCTTTTTTGTTTTGTTTTGACCCTTGACGCTATTAGCTCGCCTGTCACACCTTCCTCAGCTGTCTCAGCCAACAGGATGCTGCAACAGTGATGCTACCTGACAGCAACAGCTGACTGGGCATTGTCCTCTAGTGTGTTTGTGCTTGTACTTACACCAGCAGCAAGCCTTTTTATTTCATCGATGGACGTGGAACGGAGAAGACTAGAAGGGGAGCTCTTTCCGCTGTTTTGTCCTTATTAAGGAAAACTTGGCTGACTATTTCAGACTCTGACACAGAAATACTCCGGATTGAAGAAAACAGGCTTTGATTTGGACGTCGTCCCGTTGAGACAACAACATGTTGGAGGAAAACTCAGATACAGAGCAGTAAGTCTTCTCTCTTTTTCTAGTAAAAAAAAAATACAACAGCGTTTCATTTGCAAGTTTAAACTAAGTATGCAAGTACTTAAATCAGAGGGCAGACTTTATTTGAGACCACTATTTTAAAAGTATAAAGAGAGCTCTTAGAAGGTAGAACAAAATATGACCTTTGACCTCAGGTTCGTAGAGACAACACATGACACAAACTTAAGGTAAAAACTACAATAGGTAACCATTGACCTGTTAGCCAAGAAGACAGCAAAACCATTTAGACCTTTAGCAGCGTCTGGTGCTGCCAGTTGCTTGTTGATACGATTGTTGGGTTGGTACTTAAATAGCAAAATTACCGGTTAACAAGCAAACTGAGCTAGAAGGATAAGCAACAGGAATAAACTAGAGTAGTGACTACATCTTGAAACGATGATGGATTAGCTAGTTAGCCAAGCTAACACTCAACATGTTGGCAAACCGTGGAAGTACATGGTTATGGTTAGCTAGTAAGTGAGTGAGTGCAAACCAAAAGTCCGTAAAATGGCTGAACCTCAAATCGATGCGTGTTTGCTTTGCTACATCCGCAATATTTTTTCAGTCTTTGGTTATAATTATTCAAATAAAGATAATTTGTACGTTTTTTTTAACTGTTTTACTGCAGTAAACAAGCACCCTGATGCTGAAGCTCCGCCACCAATGAACAACATGAAAAACAGATTTTTTTTTGGGCTCAGACTTTTCATTCTCTAAGTATACAGTTTGTGTGGGTATTATAAAGTGCATGTGTTTCGGTGTTTCTGCATGTCGACCAGTGAGGTCGGCGGTAAGCCTGACTTCTCGCCAGTGTCTTGGCGCGAGTATTTTGACCAGATGGAGGATGTGAACGTGGGACCGGCAGACAGCAGGGATGTCTTTAGGATCTATAAAGCAGGAAATGAAGGACCTCTACTGGTTCTGCTGCACGGAGGAGGACATTCGGCCCTCTCCTGGGCCGTCTTCACTGTGAGTATTGGTGAAGTCAACTAGATATTTGAATGGCTGACTGATGGTGTCTACATCCTTAATATCAGCAGACTGTCTTAGTGTTTTTTTTGTTTTGCAGAGAGCCATTGCCAGCAGAGTGACCTGCAGGATACTTGCCATGGATCTCAGGGGTCATGGTGAGGGCAATAAATAAAATGGTTAATCAAATAATTATGCAAAATGGTAGGTATGTCAAGATTGTGGATTGCGTCTGAGCTGGGCTGGAAACTGGAAAGTAGGCAAGCATTCCCGCTGTTATACTTTCTGTTGTTCAAACCAACCAACCATTATTAGTCTCTTCCTCATAATGGTTGGGCTCAGTCTTAAAGATAGCGTATAAAACTAAATAATCTGCAGGAAGCTTGGAGTAGAGCCACTATCTATTGGCATAGAAGAAGAGCCAGTTGAGGTGGTTCAACGTGATCCTGAGATAGACCCAGAGGGATAACATACCCCATTTTGAATCTGATCGCTCAGAGAGGGAGGAGGGGCTGAAAAACTTTGCTGGGGAGAGGGACGTTGGGACTGGGACTATAAAGTTATTTACAGCTGCTAAAGTATCTTCTTTTTTGTCAACATCAGTGTAGAGCACTTTGAGTTGTGATATTGAGAAAGTTTGTTTTCCATTAGGTGCAACCCTGGTCCACCAACTAGACAACTTCTCCACTCAAAGTATGTCAAGGTAACAGCACACGATCACCCACTTATCCCTCTATCTTGTTTTAACAACAAAACACTACAAACGCGAGAGGGGAGCTGCTTGGAGAACCACTACTAGTCTCGTTAATTCAGTCGATGTTTGTCCAAGTCATGTTGGACCAAAATCAACTTTTGTGGTACACATTGTTCTGCTACAAATAATGCTAAGCTTATAACCACCACTCCCATGCTCCCTGACTCTCCTCAGTGATGTAGCCAGTGTGATTCAAGCATGCTACGGAGAGACTCCTCCCCCTATTGTCTTGATTGGCCACGGTGTTGGGGGGGCGATCGCAGTGTATACAGCCAGCAACATGCTGCTACCCACCACTGTCGGGCTGGTAGCTATCGATGTTGTGGAAGGTGAGTTTAAGTCTTGGAGGCTCTTCAATACTCAGACATAGATGGCAATATTGTGTGTTCATTGTATTTTTTTAAAACTAAATATATTTTATGTTGACATTACCTCCTGGTCTTGTTTTTGCTTTTCATAGGCAGTGCAATGGACGCACTTCACAGCATACAGAACTTCCTGAAGGGAAGGCCCAAGTCCTTCAAGTCCATGGAGCATGCAATAGAGTGGAGGTGAGCGCTCAAGGAGCAATTGATATTTCTCATTTCAGTAATGGTCAGCTGTAGTCCAGTTCAAAAGATGGATAGTCATTTTAAAATGGGTTGTGGCGGCTGTTATGTGGAGCCAAGCCTGAATACCCAAAGGGGGCCTACTAATTTTGTCCTTTGTCCTTGGAGCCCAACATGGGCTAGCACCATTGAAGTGAAGAAACACCAAGTTTGAATTAAGACCACTTGGTACCCACCCAGTATCCTAGTTCGTAGCCTGAATGGCATGACTTCATCCAACCCATTTTTGGATTGGGCCAAGATACCCAAAACCCAAATGAAAGCCTGATTTTAGCCCATGCCCAGTTTAAACCCAGTTAACATGGGCCCGTAATCTGGGACTGCTTGAGGGTTTTGAGCTACACATCTGGCAACACTATTCAATAGGTGTCCCAAACTGACGTAATTTATGGTGAACGTGAGTATAATAGATCTCCTTTAAACCATTCTGAAAAGGGTGAGCATTAGTCTAAAGCTGAATAAACTGAAGAACTGATGAGTCCTGTTTGTTCTCTTTCAGTGTCAAGAGTGGACAAATCAGGAACCTGGAATCTGCCAAAGTGTCAATGGTTGGTCAGATCAAAAGGTAGGTCATCTACTGATTGGCTTTTCTTCTTATCCTGTCTTAAAAAAATGTTTAAAATCACTTGATTCTCTTTTCCTGATGTGAAGATGAAACTTAACTCAGTATCCAGATTATTAACTTCCAGACGGACAGAAAACAAACATCACTGTGACAAACGAAACCCTTCCTGACTCACTTAGAGAAGCTCTCTCTTCTCAATTCTCTAAGGTGTGAGGTGGAGAAAGCTGATTCTCTGGAGCAGGCCAGCCCGGTGACCGATGTGGTCGTCGAGCGCAACGAGGAGCCCAACGATCAGACCTATGCCAATGACGAAGAAAACGCGGCCTCAGAGGTGAACCAGGTATGAAAACAACCGCACCGAAGAAAAACTGATTCTAAAGAAATGTTTAATTGGAAGGACGAAGAGGATGGACTTTTCTCATCATTGGGGGGTTTGTAGACAGACTAGGGACTCATTTTAGAGTTAGAACAACATGGTGAAGTGGATTATGTATATGTGACCTTTAACCCTTTAAAAACATGTAGATGAACTTCCTTGAATTGACTTGCATGGCTCTACATTTTACGAATTAAAACCTGTAAAACAGCAATTCCATTAACTTTGATTCCCAAATATCTCCATCTAACAACACATCAACATGTATGAAAATACTCGACCTCCAACATAGTACCATGTCACTCCTTGTGTTCGCTTCCCAGAGTGTGTATAAGTGGCGTATAGACCTGTCGAAGTCAGAAAAGTATTGGGAAGGCTGGTTTAGAGGAACCTCGAACCTCTTCCTGGCTTGCAACCTGCCCAAACTCCTGCTACTTTCCGGTAGGTATTTCAGGTACAAAGCACGGCCTCCTGTAAATGACGTGCTGTAAAATATAACATTCAAACTGTGAAAAGAAGTTTCACACTTAGCTGACACTGCTACTGTTTCCAGGTATCGGTCGGCTGGACAGAGATCTGAGTATTGGCCAGATGCAAGGTAAGACGCTAACCGTGCTAACGTATCATAGAATAATACTAAAACTTCTCTCAGTTTGAAAAAAAAAGGAGCTCAGACTTGTTGGACGGTCTTTTAGTAGAAGAAACCCAAACAGCAACCTCCAGTGTTGAATAGTGCAAAGACCTGCAGTTCCTCGAGTGTCCACTGGAGGCTGGCACCAAAAGCAAAAGGATCCCCATCAGGGAACTTATTTTTAAGGCTGGATTGAAAATGTTTAAAGTCTGGTTCAAAAAGCAGTTCTGGTCGAGACGGCATTTTCAAAATGGAGACCGGCATCGTTGGACTTCAAAACTTTGGCCGTGTCCGAAACCACAGACTTTAATGCTAATCATACTTAAATGTGACGTCACATTGAGTCTGTAAAACGATCCGAAATCACAGTACGGCGCAATTTTGTGTACGCTTAAAATAAAATTTCCGAGCTGAAATACATTTTTCATGTTGCCAAATAATATTAAAATGACTACGTAGCTGTGTTAGCAATGACCGTTCTCATATTGTTGTTGAATTATATTTACAGACCGACGGTCGCGCTAGCTTGATGCTAGCTCATTGAACAGAGGTCGGACTGAGGAGAATGACGTGTGACCTGTATTTTAGTCTGTTGCTAACGGCATGCTAACGGTTGGGTTAGCATGCAGTATGTAAATTTGAAGTATGTAGTATGTGGTTTCGGAAACCAGTTAGAGACGTCACTGAGACTGCGTCCATTTTTAACAACATGAGATGAGACAACAAGATGGATATTTTTACATGGGGCTCTATGGGGATTTAATCACTTTTGGAGAAGCCCCTAGTGGCCATTTAAAGAACTGCAGCTCTGCATTGGATCTCATTTCTCAGCGGAGACCCCCTCTTCAAGCAGACTCGGGCATGGTACCCGTGTACGGTATGTTTGTGGTCACACTGATGAAATGAACCAGTCTCTGGGGTCAAGCGTACTCAGATCTGGGCCCGAGTCCCTGATGTGAAACCGTCCTTAAAGACACCGGGTTTTTCATACTTAACTAATGTTCTCAGTAAATCTAAATTATGTAAATACAACTATAATTTTACCACTTGAGAGAGTTTTTCATTTGTAGATGAATTTGAAAACTGAAGTTCAAGGGGCTGATGGGTAATGTAGTCTTACAGACAAAATGCCACAAGCAGAGAAACACGGTCACGTTGGGAATAGCTGACATTTTTTACTTTTCAACACTGACTGTGACGGAAAGGTGAAAGACGTGATCACCAAGGCAGAGACGTGTAGTGGCTCACACATGTACACACGGACATTCACAGATACACACACCTTGAGGCGGCAGCTCCTCTCCAGAGACGGCTGGTCCTGTCAGTCAACAGATGGAAGTGACAGCCCAGGAGAGTGTGTGTGTGTGTGTGTGTGTGTGTGTGTGTGTGTGTGTGTGTGTGTGTGTTTTACAGTCAGTTCAGAGTGTGTACATGTCTTTCTCTTTGTCTCCAGGTAAATTTATGATGCAGGTGCTGCCCCCCTGTGGCCATGCAGTGCAAGAAGACACACCAGAGAAAGTAAGAACAAAATATCTCAAGTACTCAAAAATACAATTTAAAGGTACTTTTACCCAATTAATTATTTTGTACATTAAGATAATTTATTCATTACTTGGATCAACTGATCTAAATGATGATTTCTAAGCAGTAAGAACTTTATATCAACTGCACTTTTTCCAGTTGACAGTAACGTTGTAATCATGGTCGACATGTGGCAGACGTGGACAGATTGATCTCCACCTACACTGAGTCATTTTAGTTGAATATACAGGTCAACTGTATTCATCTGAATTTCCACTTAACCCATGAAACATTGATTTATCCGTGTGTAGGTGGCCGACGCTGTGGCCTCCTTCCTGTTCAGACACAAGTTTGCTGAAGTCAGAGGGGAAAATAAATGGTAAAACATCTAAATAACTTGTTGAATAATTACGATAATAACATAAATATGCGCTTACTTAAAATTCAAGATAACGTCTTTCCTTTTTTTCCTGCAGCTCCAACTCTCTATCACGATGAGGTCTGCAGGTAAGACACTGAACAGATGACAAAGCAGATCAAGTAAAAATAATCACTTTTAGTGCTGACAAACATTTTTAGCAACGCCAGTAAGACCTCAAGAGAAAGAGGATTTTTAAAATGTGTTTTTAAGACAAATTTGCTTAATGACCGCCGACAGTATTTTCTCCAAAATAATCAGAAACATAAAAACACACTGAGAGCTTCTTCACGCTTTTAACGCCTCGTTGTTTAAACGTTTTCTTTCAGATCAGCAAACACGAGCTCCATCCTCCAGCCCGAAGAAGACCAGTACAGACGTCCATTTTTATCACCGACCTTCATTGTTTTGCAGACGTAGCTGAACTCTTTAGTTTTAAACCTTCAAAACGTTACCCAGCTGTTGCACAGTTACAGTTCTGCTCTTATTAAAACCAAAGTCAACAATAGCCGTTTTTGTACCCTAACCCATCTGACGGAACAAAACCGTGGCGCTGACAGGACACAGTGCACACGGGCTATATGGAAATTGTCTGACCTCTCGTATCCACGGGATAGTTTCTGGAGAGTACCTAAAACTTTTTTAATTTTTTTAAATCTTCCTCCCATGTCCCCTCAGGGGCTCGGCTATGACTCCGGACTGCAGAACTAGCAGTCACTAGCTATCACTTCAGCTGACGGTCACTGCTACCTAGCTGATTAATTGAGAAGTAACGATGTAATGAAATTTAATTTGTTGAAGCATGAGACTGAAATCTTACAGAATTCTTACACTCCTTGCATGGTCGTGTTATCTCACTTGTTTCCTCAAAAAGCAAAAGATGAAAAGAAAAGAATATACTTTCAGCACAGTGATGTTTTTATGATGTTTTATTTTCTTACCATCAGTACAATTAGTGAAACATGCTAATGTTAGCGCTTGCTACGTTAGTAAAAACATCACCTGTTATTTAACCACTGTTGCTTCCTCTAGCTAGCTTGTTCAGTTATTCCTCATGGATGATGATTTTTAAACTTCCTTTGTTAGTTTTTAGAAGCTCTCTGTTTTGTATTCTCTTCACGTACAGTATGTAGCGTTAGCACCCGTTAACCATTATCTTTAGATGAATGTTGTTGTTCGGTATAAACTTCACTGTGATTCATCTCTGTGTCCTGTTTGTGTCTCTGTGAAAGTGATGCTTCATGTTTACTGAATTAAAAGATAAAGGTATCTTACTATCTGATCATTAAGGAAACATGTTGAAGTGCTGGCTTCTCTGACAACAATGCAGCAGCCAGTATGTCCTCCTTCTAACTTTAGATTCTGCTCCTGAATGCTCTGGATTTGTTTGGACCAGAGAAGGTAGGCGCTTTTAAGGCGACCCCACACGGCCGTTTTGGACGCCCCTCGGTTTGCCAGATATGAGAGCAGTTATCAGGTCAACAGGTGTTGCAGCGATGGAAGCGGGCAAGAGAAGTGGTTCAGATAGAAGTGATTGTACCCGACCTAAAAAGCCTCTGCATGTTTCTAATAAGCTCCACGAGCAGAAATGTGCTCAAACTAGGATCAATATTGGAGATGCTTTTGAAAAATGGAGAGAGGTTAGAACACAGAAAGGTTTACAGACCCATGCAGAGCTGGATAAACACTGAAGCTTCAGAGTCCACAACAGGGACTGCATCACCAATTTCAAACACTAGGCGTCAGAGTTACATAATGCTCCTTTAAAAATAATAAATGATTGCTCTGTATCTTTGGAAAGCTAATTTGTGGAACAGAAGCATTAAAAAAGACAATTCTATGAGACATACAGTATGAAGATTCAGTCGTACGATGCAGACTGCTCTGCTAAATATTTTATTTAAAGAGAAATCAGAAGATGACACACAAACACAAGGCTGGGATAAAAACAAAAACTTGCAATAAATTTTATTTAAATTCTGGCCTGAATCAGAACACGTGCAACAACTGAAACACAGAAACAGCATGGCATCAACCCGCCAATTGTATTTACACGTGTATGCATTTCTATGTTTGCGTGCACAGGACAACAACGCAAACGGACGCTCTGTAAAACAATTAAAATAGCAGAAACACACACAACACCATGTCACACCCTGTTGTCATCGTAGCTGAAGAGTTGACATGGCCACAGACGCAGCGGATCGTTACTCAACTCTTGCAGTCTCTCTGGAAGGATCTGAACTATTAGCTCCGTTCTTCTCCGTTATGCCGATGACACCCTCTTCTATAGCTGAGGTTGAAGGCTAATTTTTTTTAACGTTTTTTGACTTGCCAAAATCGTTTAAATCCACTTACACAGGCTTTGTGTTGGTTTTTATATTTCTCACTCTATTCTCTGAACACCGTCCATGTGTTTATAGGCAGATGTTGGAAATTAAAACATTCTCCTCGACTGGGACATTGTGGCTTAAGTGACGAGATTAGAAAGTACACAGCTCCCAAATATGGCAAAAAATATGGCAGTCTGTCTACAAACACAAACAGTTTGTAGATTAATATGGCCCAGAAAGTCTTCTCCTGACCCAGAATTCACAACATAATCAATACCATAAAAAAAAAAAAAAACAGAACAAAAAAGAAACACCCGCTCATTTTCAACAATCGAATCATTCAGAAAAACGAGTCAAACACCGAATCAAAATAACACAGGGGAGTTATAGACTGAGAAAAGGTAGGATTAAATTAAATTAATTCCCAAATTGAAAGTAAAAGAAGGGAGAAAGGGTTTTCCAGAACCTTCCAGAGAAAGAGAATTAAAGTGCATCAACAAAAACTGCTGAACAACCGATCAAAACACAGCATCCCGGAAAGAACATAGAACCAATCAGACGTCATTACTGGCAGTGACACGGGGGGTCCCATATTTAACAATTTATCAAAAGTACAATGTCTATATTACATATAACTATCGAAGCATGTTACCTAAAAGACATTCATTATTTACGATTCAGAACTTGTGTTAAGATTAATCTTTTTGAGATACAGTCGACATAATTGCATGTTAGGTTCTTCTGTTTAATTAGTCGGTTGGGTTATTTAGAAGATATTCGTCCATTTGTTACAAAGTAGGAAACTTAAGATTGAACTTTTTTAGCTATTTTGGCTGTGGTGTGTATGTGACTTCAGATGCTTCTGCAGCCAGCCTCTAGTGGACACTCGATGAACTGCAGGAGTTTGCACTTCTGCTTTTGTCTTTTTCATCCCGCCAGGTTACCGCTTGGTTTATACTTGTGCTGATGCATTTCACAAAAATTGGTCGTAGAACCAAAATATTTAAACTGAGAAATACGGTCAAAAGTCAAAAGTTAAATTTTGTCCGAGTAAAGAATCAAGACAAAACAAAATGGCATCAAAGTGGCAAAACATCCGATTGTTACCAAAAGTCAACGCCAGCTCTCTGTGCTAATTAGCGTCTACTACGAGGTACTACAGAAAGGTTTCTCTTCACAATAAAAGAGTTTTTGAGAATCAACGTTGATACCTGGGGGGACCCCTCGTGCCGCGGCAGCCTCGGTCTACACAACAAAATAAAGATTCGGTTCAGTTCCTTTTCACTACTGCGGCCGCAGAGTTGCAGTCATGAAAAATAAATTAGAGAAAGAAAACAGCAAATGTGAGAAAAAAAACATGAAATCCTTAAAAAATAAAGCTTACAACACAAAGGAAGTCATTTTAATTCAAATATTTTGCTGAAAATGATCCAAGAAAAGGCAAACGTAAACGGGTCAATCATTCATATATTACAACGAATACGCTCGGCACCATTTTTTTTTACTAGTGTTTAAATTAACTAGTGTTTGTCGTCTACTAGATAACTGAGTGAACCGAGAGCCCTGAAATGTAACTGTGAGGACAGAAGAAAGATTAGGAAGCAAAGTAGGAAGAAACTTAAAAACACTTAAAATCGTTCGAGAGAAAACGGACTCAGAAGTAGGACTGGAGCGCCGACACAAAAACGGCTTTTTAATCTTACAAATGTGTACCATTTGATTTCCCCTGAGCCAAACATTTCACCGTTAAAAACCCAATAACACTCAACGTTTATCGTTTTATTTATTTCTGGGGCTGTTGGTCAAATTGGCTTCGTAGTCAACGGAGTTAAGACGTTTTGAACGCCCAAGAATAAAGTTTTCAAACAGCTCGGCGCTGGTGGTCCAGCCTACACTCTGACTCCGTTTTCTTCAGGCTACATCGACAATCAGATCCTGAATGTTTAGAATAATTTAGCTTCATATCATCAAGGTCCTTTGCGTCCAGTATGTATGTACAAATACACAAATAGTCAACAATTAAATCTGCCCGCTCAGCGCTCAATCACATTGAGAATCAACAGGCCGTGCTGTATCGAGGCGGGGGAGGGGTCAGTCTTTGCTGCTTGGCGTCTTCATTACAAAAATAAACGTCTTTTCTGGTATCAAAATAGACGACAATCTTTATCTTTCTAGTATTTTCAGGGAAGCTCACAGCGCCAGAGACACCATGACATGATCGCAGTCTGCACGCCGGTTTGGCAAACCGACGGTGACGCCAGGTGGAGCAGTGAACATGTTGAATTTACATTTTTTTTTATTTACATCCTCGGCTCTCAGCTGAACTACACTCACGAGGGCAGGGAAAGATATTTAGCGACTAACTCCTTTCACTTCCTGTGGTCTGTCACAGTTTGTTTTTGTGGCGTTCCAATGGCAGCTTAAGCTTCTCGTGGTACACATAATGCTTCTTATGTTAGCTTAAGTTCAGAGAAAAGATCCCCGACCATCAAGTAAAACATCAAAACTGTGATTGTCAGGGTTGTAGTTAAAATGGTTTAAAGGCAGCACGAGGACAGGGTGAAGGACGGACGGACAATCGGACAAGAACACAAAGAAACACCAGAAACAGGGTTCCGACGTGTCAAGCGTTACGACTCTTAAAAGACGGCCACGATGGAAGACTGATGAGGAAAGTTTTCATCTTTTTAACTTTTGGAAGGACAGTTCCATTATTTTCAAACCTCAGTCCTATCTTTTATATTCTAAAACAATTGGAAATATTCCATGGCTGCAAAGTAATCATTGGGGTTTAAAGGTGACATATCCTCCTCCTCTTCTTCAGTTTAAATAAGTCTCAGATCTCCTCAAAACATGTGTGTGAAGTTTCTTGTTCTAAATCCACTCTGATCCTGTATTTGATCATGTCTATAAACCCCTCTATTTCAGCCCTGCTCAGAACAGGCTGTTTCTGTGTCTGTACCTTTAAATATGTAAATGAGCTGTGTCTGACCACGCCCCCTCTCTGGATGGGCTCGGGTGTACTCGGTCTTTCTCGCTCCATGTCCTATTGTTTACGGTGAGAAGGCAGACTCAGAGGGCAGAACAAACACCTAGCTGTGGGAGTGTCACCCACCTGGGGGAGGGGCTACTGCCCTTTGTGATGTCATAAAGGGAAATCTCCAAACGGCCTGTTTGAGCACACATTTTCTGACCTTTTTCTATATGAAAGGTCTTTATAACATCTCTCTCTTCAAAGTTACAGATAGGAACTCTATGGCCAAAACAGTAGCTTTAATTCTCGGGGGGCAAGTTTTGAATCCAAAATGACCCGGATTAAAATATGAGAGATTTCTTTATAAACCTGTCTCGTTCTAAAATGAAGGACTGACTAAATTCCTTCCGTTGTATCTCCATTTAGCTTTTAGCTTTCTACTAAAATCTGTCAGAATCTTTCTAATCTGCTGTCAGAACTTTCCACTTCTGGTTTTCCCCCCTAACTTTCCGTTCGGGGTGAACCGCACTAAGTTTCTGTCCACAGTGTTGATGATGTGGTCATCTGGTTGAATGGACTTCATTGGAACTGACAAGGTTCACAGGCCTCAGTTTGAGTTCCCAGTCTTGGGAGGTCGACCGTTTCGTAGTTTCAAACCATGATGCTTGGATGGTTGACCATGGTTGTCATCACTCGGCCTCACCTTGGTTCTCTTTCAATAAAAACTTGTTTTCCCAGCGGTATGGGTTGTTTTCTGGCTTTGAGAATACAGAAACTATTTAGAGAGGACGACTGATGTTAATGCAGCTGAAACTCTCCTTCATGATGATGGCATCTCTTATCTAATGTTTCCAAACGTCTTAAGGCCCAACATGAAATATCTCCCACTACTCTCACATGTTCCACTTATATCGATCTGTGATTTACAGTTAACTAGCCTTTAGGAGTCTTGAGACTTTGTACGTTCAGTCAGGAGTATATCTTAGTGTCAGGTCTCTGGATGCACAAAGGAACCCTGTTTGGAACTACAAGCGAGGACAGAAAACACCTAAATCAAATACTGTCCGAGTTCTGTTAAGATAAAGAAATCTTGAATTTTACAGACAAGCTAAACAAAATACTGTGTAGTTATTGGTCAATACTGCGTCAAACTGTAGCTGTAATGCTGTCCCGATCAATCAACCGTTTGAGCAAAACTGGCACAAAAACAGGAACAATCCTCGGCCCATCGCGTGTCCTTTTGAATTAAGAGTTCCTAAACTAAAGTCAGTCACCGCACACACCAACAACTGGCAAAATCAAATGACTTAAATTAACCAGAGATTGATTCTTCCCAAATGTCCAGAACAGAAGAGTAAGTAGCCTTCCTTTCCATGAAGCTTGGAAGTGTGTTCGTTTTTGTGCCTCTCTACCTGGAAACACCAGGAAACAGAATACTCCACAAAAAGGTCCAAAGACAAGAGCAATCCTTACTGAATCAGAACCAGTAAAAATATACAGGTGGATCAAGATTTCTGGCCCGGATCGCTCACAGATACTTTTAAAACACACAGGTTGTGTGTTTGGAGTTCTCAAGGATTCGCCGAGATCTCTCAGATTCGCCAACGATGGGAGATCGATGTTCTCTGAAGAGTTCATCCGTTTTTTTTGGCAGTTGAGTTTCTGCGGTTCAACCCTGTTTACTCGAATAAAGAGGCGAGATTCCCATCCAATCTTTGGAAGTCCATCGAGTCTGGAGACGAGTTTGACTATATTTGAAATGAAGAACCAGGTTTTATTTGAATCCTTCAGGTTTAAGAAGCTGGGAACTTTATTTCTAGAAACAGAATGGACTCAGGGAAAACGTAGGTCAGGACATCTAGGGAAGCGACCACAGAGGGGTAGACGAGTTATATCCCATGGAGCGTTGGTTCATGTGGTTAATCCAAGGAGAGACGAGGGAAACATTACGGTGAACTAGCTGGAAGACAACCACGGTTGGTCCTGGTCCATCCTCGCCAAGAGTGGAGACGAAGAACAAAGCCAAAGGTCAGTCAGTATTCTTGGAGTCCAGATCCAAACCAACCCACAGAGTCATCCAACTAGCGTCCAAAGTGCCATGACAGCATCTAAACCCAGCAGGGCCAAAGTCCACTTGGGGGCCATAGATTAAGGTTTGGTTCAGCAACGTCCAAAAAGAGATACCTGAAACCGTCATGCTGGAGTCTAGTGCGCTCAGGTTTGGTGCTGATCTGGTTTCAGTCGGGTCGTCCGCTCGAGTCTTTTCACAAATCTAAGTCCAGTTTTGGCTCTTGGATTCTGGTTTGGTTCTGTCTGGCTCCTCTCAGGACTTGTCCCCGAGCTGAGACGGCTCCATTGGCCCCTCCTCGTCTGAGAGACCAGTTTCCACGGTGATGACCAAGGAGGCAACGGAGGCGCTGCTCGCCATTGGCTGCAGCTCACCTGAAAGACGGAGGGAGAGACGTGAGAAGAAAGACTCAAAACAAGACCTGGTTTACTTTTCACCAGGCGGTTATAGTTTGTGTTTTTAAAACTTTTTCAATCTATAAACCTTTGTCATGATTTGTGTTTGGATCAGCGTGCAGCAGCTCCTAAAGGTCAGAGTTTATCATGTTTATTATGGGATTATTCGACTTTGTCTGTTTTTTTTAGTGCGGCGAGAGGAACTGAGAGGAAACCAACGAGATACTGATCATTGATCAAAGAGCCGATCGACATCCTAACGACGAGATATTTCATGTTGAGTCTAAAAGTCAAAGTTCAAGGTTTCTTTGAAATTTGTCTCGGATACTGGGAAGTTTTAAAAATGAATTATCACCCAACATCAAAATAAACAATAAATAAAACATATTCTGTTCATTCAGCTCATGTTCCCTTATTAAAAAGCTTAAAGATGTCGAATAAATCAAATTATAAATTATAACTCACACCATTATAAAAAGTTGACTATTCAGTCCTGAAGGAAACAACAAATTACTTCTTTATAAATGTGATATTAAATATATTATAAACATTTTATATCTCTGGGTAATTACATTTTTACTTCCTGTTTCGTTCCTCTCTGATTCGCCATAAAAACATCCTCATGTTGAAGACATTCAGCTTTAAAGTGTAATGTAGCCAAACCACCACCAGGTGTCAGTATAACACCACTTAATGTTTCACTGAAAACCAACGACCATCCCTCCTACACGGCGTGCTTCTCATGTCTCTCAGTTTTCATTTCCTCGCTCCTCACTTGAACCGGACGTCGCCTCTGAGGAGCGAGGATGGAGGAAACGAGAGAGCGGCCAGTGTGTGTGTATGTTACCTGTGTGTGTGTGTGTGTTACCTGTGTGTGTGTGTGTGTGTGTGTTACCTGTGTGTGTGTGTGTGTGTGTGTGTTACCTGTGTGTGTGTGTGTGTGTTACCTGTGTGTGTGTGTGTGTGTATGTTACCTGTGTGTGTGTGTGTGTTACCTGTGTGTGTGTGTGTGTGTGTGTGTGTTACCTGTGTGTGTGTGTGTGTGTTACCTGTGTGTGTGTATGTGTTACCTGTGTGTGTGTGTGTTACCTGTGTGTGTGTGTGTGTGTTACCTGTGTGTGTGTGTGTGTGTGTGTGTTACCTGTGTGTGTGTGTTACCTGTGTGTGTGTGTGTTTGTGTGTTACCTGTGTGTGTGTGTGTGTGTGTGTGTGTGTGTTACCTGTGTGTGTGTGTGTGTGTTACCTGTGTGTGTGTGTGTGTGTGTGTGTGTTACCTGTGTGTGTGTGTGTGTGTGTGTGTGTTACCTGTGTGTGTGTGTGTGTGTGTGTTACCTGTGTGTGTGTGTGTTACCTGTGTGTGTGTGTGTGTGTGTGTGTGTGTGTGTGTGTGTTACCTGTGTGTGTGTGTGTGTGTGTGTGTTACCTGTGTGTGTGTGTGTGTGTGTGTGTTACCTGTGTGTGTGTCCGTGGTGGCTGTCACTGGGCTGTCTCTCAGGGTGTCCGGGTCCTGGTAGTCCTGCGGGAGTCCCACCCGTCTCACCCCGGGGTCGAGCACCACCGAGGAGCCTCCCTCGCTCAGCGTGCCGTCGCTTGACGCCCCGGACACCACGGCCTCCAGTGCCAGGGCCCCGACCCCGCCCACTCCGACTCCACCGCCCCCGCCAACACCACCCAGGGCGAGGTCGTAGTCCAGCGGCAGGTCGTCCAGACAGTCCGCATTCAGCTGGAGGAGAAACGTCCGTCAGAAAACATGTTTCAGAAATTCAGACGTTTTGGAAAAAACTGAAGATGAAAAATGTATTTAAGTCTCTTAAATTAAATTCTTAAATCTAATGGTCGTTAAAGCGTGTCGGACTCACAGCGATGCCCAGAGCTTTGAGGATGTTCATCTTGCACATGGGACACGTGCGATGATCGAGCAGCCACGGGTCCACGCAGCTCTTATGGAACAAATGTCTAAAAAAAGAGAGAAACAAACCAAGAGGTCGATGAGTTATTCTGCCGACACATCAGAAACAGGTGGCTGGACGACCATGTTTAAGATGGTTTTGTTTTGAGCCGTTACACAGTCTGTGTCAGCATGCTTTTATTTTGAAAAGCTCGTGTCATAATCTTTGCTCGTCTCTCCTGGGGGAACAAAACGCCGGCTGCAGTCGATCAGAGTCGTAGTGTCGATCATTACTTTAACAGAAACTCAAAGATCTGCTTTGATGATGTAAAGAACAGCTCTTCAAAAAGTCACCACGGGGTTAATAAACCTCACGTCTTGTTTATGGCCGAGGTTTCAAACCGCTTCCTCGTCTTACTTTGAGGAAAGTGAGTTTTTATTGTTTTGATGGAAAACTTTTGGAGAACTTTTCAACACGAGGAACTAAAGAAACATGTTCAGTAAAGAACATAAAAACTGGACAGATTTGAACAATCACAGGTCTTTGGAACCCGGTGTATTAAGCCCGGCTCACTCTGCAGGATAATCAGGCCGCTTTGACCTCTGATTCTTCCTTCCTGACAATCTCAGGGTCTCTCCCGACTCGAGGCTGCTCGGACCGGATTCTCTGTTCAGATGATCTCGTACTGTGAGCGGTACAAAGACCCAATCTTAACGTCCCCGATCTGCCCGGTGATCGTCGGGGACGCCACCGATTTATTTCAAACATGTTTGATATTTAGAATTTAAAAACTTGACGATTATGTCATGTGTGTGACTACAATATAATCACGAGAGACAAGGGAGGACTGTAGTCATGGCGACCAGTGGAAGGAAGCAACCCGGCGTTTTTCTGTCTTTTTTTTTTACTTTTCAGTACAGATCATCAGTGCAGCACTTTTCTGAAACTTGTCTCCATATATCTACAATTGTATCAACTTTTCTATATCCTACAACAACTTCACTTCCTTCTCTTTCACCAACCGTCGTCCTTTGTTTTTTTCAAATGAAACTTTATTAACAATTGTCAACGCTCCGTCCCGATTTCACTCGTAAAGTGTGAGCCAGGCTTAATATTTTTAATACCTTTTTTTTTGTGTCCTGTTCTGGAGCGACTGATATACCGTTACTTAATGCTGACACACGCTCCGTCATCACACCTTCATTGATTCTTTAACTGCAGCTGTTCCTTTAAACTTCCTGAATCCTGCAGCTTTCATCCCTTTCATCTTCCTCACTTCAAAGCGACATGTGGGACTCTGTGGGCGTGTTTACCTGCAGGGCAGTATGCGGACCACGTCGTTGGGCTTGTAGCCCTCGATGCAGACGGCACAGTTGTCGAAGTCGGCCTCCGTCTCCTGGTCGCCTTTCCTGATGGTGCGAACCTGCAGCTTGCTGATCGCCTTCTTCGCCGCGTCGCCAAGACGACGCTGTTGGGGAAAAGAAGGAGGGGGGGAGGCAGATGGTTTGGATCTTTGATGTTTGAAGCTCCTCAGGTAAACATTCAGGACGGATCACAACAGACCAAACAAAAACCTGCTTCCTGTTCTCAGAGGGTCCTCCAGATCTCTACTTCTTCTTCTCTGATTATTTTATTTGTCACACAGACATGCCGATGATGTCACTAAACCTCCTGATGTCACTGAAAGCTGCAGATTTATTCAAGACTGAATCAAATTTCTCTGCATGTCCGGAGATATAAACGCCATTTTAGCCTTCATTGGACAGGACAGAGGAAGAGAGACAGGAAGTGTGGGGAGGAGAGAGAGAGGGGATGACATGCAGCAAAAGGGCCGGGGTCAGATTCGAACCCACGGCCATTGCAACGAGGACAACAGCCTCTGTGCACGGGCGCTCAACACAACCACTAGGCTACCTCGGAAAATGTTGAGTTAAACCAGCTAGGTGAGAGTGTGTGTGTGTGTGTGTGTGTGTGTGTGTGTGTGTGTGTGTGTGTGTGTGTGTGTGTGTGTGTGTGTGTGTGTGTACCTGGTTGCGGTCCCGTGCGTTGGCGTATCGGAACCTCTGGATGTAGTAGAAGACGAGCCAGGCGAGTGAGATGATCATCAGCACGATGAACGAGATGGACACGAACACCACCGACGTCCTGCTCACGTACTTCTGCAGGTTCCTCGTCCCGATGGTGATCGTCATGGTGACCGTCACGTTGCGCTCCAGCAGCGACACCACCTCGCGTCCTTTGGGCTCCGGGATCATGATGGCGACCACCTCGCCCGTACCTGAGGAGGGGAGGAAGACACAGAGCATTATTACACTGGTTTTAAAAAAGAAACATTGGACAGAATTAAAATGATGAGAAAAGTCCCTCCTCTTGTAGATTTTCCCTTCATGACATCACAAAGGGCAGTAGCCCCTCCCCCAGGTGGGTGACACTCCCACAGCTAGGTGTTTGTTCTGCCCTCTGAGTCTGCCTTCTCACCGTAAACAACAGGACATGGAGCGAGAAAGACCGAGTTCACCCAAGCCCTTCCAGAGAGGGGGCGTGGTCAGACACCGCTCATTTACATATTTAAAGGTACAGACACAGAAACAGCCTGTTCTGAGCAGGGCTGAAATAGAGGGGTTTATAGACATGATCAAATACAGGATCAGAGTGGATTTAGAACAAGAAACTTCACACACATGTTTTGAGGAGCTCTGAGAATTATTTAAACTGAAGAAGAAGAGGAGGATATGTCACCTTTAATGTAAACATGTTGAATGTAGCAGGAGGAATTTATCTCCAGTGCTAAATAAAAGGTTCTCAGTGAAGCTCAAGGACTTTATTTCCCCACACAAAAAGTTCCTGGCAGTACTTTCTGAAAACACGGGTACTTTTGGGGTTCTGATTAAAACAAACGGGCCTCATATCATCACGGTATTATTCCTCTGTCTTTGATTCGAGCAGGTTGTATTCACTTCAATGATCCATTGAAAATCTCTACTCATCAACGCCCCCCCAGCCTCTCATATCACCATGACGACCACCTCCTCGCCCACCCACCAGAGACTCTAAAAATAAACAGTAAACCCAGACGTGCCCGATGACGAGTCATGAAGACGTGTTCTGTGTTCACAGTGTTTATTATAAAGTATTAAAACAGCTGACCACGTGATAACAGCAGATTAATAAAATGTTATATTAAATAAGTGAGTAGGGCTGCGAGTTATTGTAATCAAGATTAATCACTGAATTTCAATAGTTAACTTTACTTCCTGGTTTTATTTTGAAAAATGTTGTTCCTCTCGGACCGTGATGCTACATGTTGACAAAGCTGATGTAAGCCAAATCCTGTCTTGATTCTGATTGGTCAGTGACGCAGTTCCAAAAGTTAAACTGTTAACATCTAAGCGTGCAGTGACAAAAAACATCAACAACGGCGAGGGCGTTTTAGAGCTCAGGAAGCAGCACCACAATGCAGGTTGTCCACCTTCAAAATAAAAGCACCACATGTTTTAATGTTTGAAAGGGGAAACTAAAATTCACAGAGCAGAGAAGTAAATATTTAATGGATGCAGCGTGGACAGTCGGCGTGCAATCGTGTGCGATGTCGACACGATATCCAACATCTGCGTGGTGTTAGGACGCGGCGTGACACGGCCTCAACCGTTTCTGCAAAATGTGGCGTTAAGATTTGAGAGAAAATGAGGCTGAAAGTGCCTCATGAGAAACATAAAGAGATAAAAAGGGAAGCAGCAAACTTCGGTTCACCACAGAGGGTCATCAAAAGTTAGACGGTCGTTCATGTAACGCTAAAGAGCGAGTCAACGGAGTGGCGTTAGCCTCGAGCTACAACCAAACATCAACAGCTGCTGGTTGGGACGGTGAAACATCACACGGTCTCTGTCTGAACACGTTCTCCTTCAGCCCTGCAGACGTGAGGAGGACGAAATGAGAGTCTGTGATGTTCAGGCCGTTTGTTCCTTTGAGGTCGTCCTTGTGACTGAAACATGACGGACCTCGAACACCAAACACCCCGAGAGGAAGGGAACGTGAAAACAGGAAGTTAAAACTGCTGAGAAGTTTTATTTCAAACATTCACCATAACGGACGGTTTTATTAGAAACTCTTCAAGGGGAGAATGAAGCCATGAGGAAAGAAAGTTGGTGTTTGTTCCTTTGAGGAGCAGAGAGTCCGGGAATGTGGCGTCGTGTTGACGCACGTTTACAACAAACGAGACGCACACGGTGACACACATTCTCCTGACGAGCTGACGGAAGAGGTTTTTAACTTGTTGTAACTTTTTTTTTTACAGTTTTTCACAAACACTGATGAAGACGTGGAGCTGAATCACATCTAATTGATTGTGTATCCCAAAAGTAGCTTTTTCCCTTCTGCTGTTACGGTCACCTAGCAACGTGCGACATTTCTTTTTGCTCGTGTGCGCATCTCTTCTGCAGAGCGCCCTACTCGATGTCGAGGGCAGTGCCCACCGCGTCCTGAAGATTTGGTTTTTTTGGGTGTTTTGCCTCTTTTAGAGATAGGACAGTGGATAGAGTAAAAAACCAGGGAGAGAGAGAGAGAGATTATTCTGGAGGAAATGAAGACTCAACTTCGGGTGTGCTGGCTGTGTTTGTGTGTGTGTGTGTGTGTGTGTGTGTTGGCTGACCACAAGTTGGATAAACTCCCCGCGAGGCCTGAACTGAACTCGATTCAACCTCTCCAAACAAACAGAGACACTAATTGATTGGTCTCAGTCTAAAAATAAACCCGTGGGATCAATGTCACACACACACACACACACACACACACACACACACACACACACACACACACACACACACACACACACACACACACACACACTATGTAGCTTTTCAGTGTTTAGCCAGCTCTGCACTGGTCTTGAAACCTTTCTGTTTCAGCTTCTCAAATGTGAAGACGTGCTGCTTCTTTCATCTTGTATGAAAGTAAAAGTGATGAACATTTGGTCCTGTTCAGATTTTAGGAGCGTTTAAGGATTACGGGGGTGGGGGGGGGGGGGGGGGGGCACAGCAGACCTGGAGGAGTTAAAATAACTCGTTATAATCAGAGTAACCGTTAGTTACTACCCTGGACCGGCATCATAATCACAACGTAGACACAAAATCTAGAGATCATCTGGATCCAAACACTCCTTTAGTGAAAGTCCCTTAATATAAAGAAGGAAAGAGTTCACTGTCGGCTCATAAATCAGATCAGGGATCGAGCAGAAACGTCACACACTGACCCCGATGTTGAACATGTCAGGAGGAAGTTGATTTAGAGTAAACAAGCTGCTGTGGGAAGTTTGGGGATCCCTGAGGGGGCCGACAGAAACAGCTGTGAGAGAATAACAACGTCTTCCTCCTCACAGAGAGCAACAACACGTCTGATGTTACATCAATCTGCAGCAGTGAAGAGGTCCGGCAGCGTCAGAGACGTGCACTCAGCAGTTTGTCTGATCACCACATCAGACGGATCGACACCGTCATGTTTCACAGCTCACTGACTCAGCAGGAAACCTCCGAGCAGAGCTGCCACCGGATCATCGTCTATGCAGATCAAAAACGTTCTCTGAACTTGAAAAAAGTCTGAGAAGGATAAAATAAACGGTCAAAGTCAACTCTTCAGATCACAAACGTTGTCTGAACAATAAGCAGGACACTGAAAGACCTTCAGTTTTAAGAATAAACATTGGAGAAGATCAGAATGTCTTCAAACGTTTCAGCTCGATGTTCTGAACGTCTGTCCAAATACTTCACATCTTCTAACAACCTCCAATCGTGTCGCTCCTTCATCACAACCAGGAAATCAACCAACAAACATCCATGTGTTTTTATTTAACCGTCCTGAATCATAAAGCTCGCTGCCTGATCACTTCACACTAACTGTGAAGAGAGCCATCAAAAAACATCTCTTCAAAGTCGTCACATCCACGACAGGTTTCAGCTCAGTCTGGAGGGACTTAGGTTGGGAACCGGAGGTCGTCGGTTCAAGTCCCCCTGAAAGCCAAGTCTGGTAGCTCGAGAGGTGCAAGGTCACTTCAGGCACATATGATGCTGTTTGTGCATGTGTGTGTATTTACATCTGTGTGTGCAGCAGGTCTCAATAACAGAACCTGGATGGGGCATGGTGATGAATTAAAGTTGTAAAATGGTATTGTAAAAACAATACAATGACACTGATCAAGAACTACATCTACTTCATAAGAAAGGTGCAGGAGAGGAGTGAATCCATCAATTATTGCAAAACGTATTTGTGCAATTTAGACTGCATGTGTTTGTTTGCAATTTTTTGATACTCAAAAACAACAAATGATGATGAATATTAGATGCATAGGACTTAAAATCTTTTTGCCATGGAATCGAAATCGTTTGATTTAGTTTTAAAATCTTCTATCACAACAATCCTCGTCCTGAGCACAAGCAGCCCTCACAGTAAACCAGCAGGATGTTGATGTTTTAACGTGTTACACTGCATATAAATGACATTAAATAAAGTAACATTAAACAGTACCTGAATGAGGCATGGTGATGGTGTACATTAAACAGTACCTGAATGAGGCATGGTGATGGTGTACATTAAACAGTACCTGAATGAGGCATGGTGATGGTGTACATTAAACAGTACCTGAATGAGGCATGGTGATGGTGTTAATATTAAACAGTACCTGAATGAGGCATGGTGATGGTGTTAACATTAAACAGTACCTGAATGAGGCATGGTGATGGTGTACATTAAACAGTACCTGAATGAGGCATGGTGATGGTGTTAATATTAAACAGTACCTGAATGAGGCATGGTGATGGTGTTAACATTAAACAGTACCTGGATGAGGCATGGTGATGGTGTACATTAAACAGTACCTGAATGAGGCATGGTGATGGTGTTAATATTAAACAGTACCTGAATGAGGCATGGTGATGGTGTTAACATGAAACAGTACCTGAAAGGGGCATGGTGATGGTGTTAACATGAAACAGTACCTGAATGAGGCATGGTGATGGTGTTAACATGAAACAGTACCTGAATGCGGCATGGTGATGGTGTACATTAAACAGTACCTGAATGAGGCATGGTGATGGTGTACATTAAACAGTACCTGAATGAGGCATGGTGATGGTGTTAACATTAAACAGTACCTGAATGCGGCATGGTGATGGTGTTAACATTAAACAGTACCTGAATGAGGCATGGTGATGGTGTTAACATTAAACAGTACCTGAATGAGGCATGGTGATGGTGTACATTAAACAGTACCTGAATGCGGCATGGTGATGGTGTACATTAAACAGTACCTGAATGCGACATGGTGATGGTGTTAACATGAAACAGTACCTGAATGATGCATGGTGATGGTGTACATTAAACAGTACCTGAATGCGGCATGGTGATGGTGTTAACATTAAACAGTACCTGAATGCGGCATGGTGATGGTGTTAACATTAAACAGTACCTGAATGAGGCATGGTGATGGTGTACATTAAACAGTACCTGAATGCGGCATGGTTATGGTGTTAACATTAAACAGTACCTGAATGCGGCATGGTGATGGTGTTAACATGAAACAGTACCTGAATGCGGCATGGTGATGGTGTTAACATTAAACAGTACCTGAATGAGGCATGGTGATGGTGTTAACATGAAACAGTACCTGAATGATGCATGGTGATGGTGTTAACATGAAACAGTACCTGAATGATGCATGGTGATGGTGTTAACATTAAACAGTACCTGAATGATGCATGGTGATGGTGTTAACATTAAACAGTACCTGAATGATGCATGGTGATGGTGTTAACATTAAACAGTACCTGAATGAGGCATGGTGATGGTGTACATTAAACAGTACCTGAATGCGGCATGGTGATGGTGTCGTTGACATTAGCAGAGCCCACGTTGAAGATGACCACGGCGGACGCGTTGTGGGCTGCAGCGTGGCGGATCTTGTCCTTGTAGGTGCAGTTCCCCCGGGCTATCAGGGCGATCCAGGCCCCGCTCTGAGTGGGCACGGTGAACCGGCTGTTCGGGTCGCAGGCCTGCCGGTCGTGCGGGGCTGCGGGCAGGACCAGCACTCCTTTGGCGTCCCTCTTCGGGGAGTGCTCCCCGTACCGGCCGCACTCCGTCTTCTCCGTGCGCAGCTCCGAGGTGGCCGGGTCCACGTAGGTGATGTTCACGAAGGCGGTGTACCACTCCTCCCGCTCGGCCACCGTGAAGTCCAGGCACAGGAGGTGCACGAAGCAGAAGGAGAGCAGCCAGGTAGAGAGGGCCAGGCTGCGGCAGGCCGCCACCAGAGAGCCCGGGGCCATGCTGAGCCTCCCCGGTGAGATCAACAACAGCAGACGGTTACTCCACCATGCTCCCAGCCCGCAGAGCAGCACTTTATTTAACCCGTTTTTATCTTAAACGTCGAAACCTGCTCCTCTTTCTCTCTATTTCAACCGTTTTTTCTTGTTTACCCGCTGCTGCTCGTCGCCGCTCTCAGCCTACCGAGCAGCTCTCCGTTAGCCGTCTGCAGCATCTCCAACCGTCACCGACAAAACCAAACAAACAAACAGCTCCGTGGACGGTTAACGGCAGAGAAGAGAGGACCACACTCTAAATAAAACACAAAAACAGCGAAATAAACTGCGCCACAGAGTTAACGAGTAATGATGTGTTAAATATTTACAGCTAGCTGAACAGGTTAGCTAAGCTGCTTTGTTTTGACTGGGCCTGCTGTGTGAGAACGACCGTTAGGCGGAGAACGGTAAACATTCTACATCCGGTTATTAATTCCAAAATAAAATACACCACGCTTCAAAGTAATAGCTTTTATTTTCTTCATTTATTCTCTGCCTTTATTTGAATAGTAACTTTAGTGGCGATATCTATAGTTTATAAATAACAAAAATTCCAAACAAATTATAAACTTAACACAAACTCATAATAAAGCCACTGAGGCACCTAGAGGGTGAATCTTACGCAGGATATATTAATAAGTCCATTGTCCAGATCAGGGGTGGGCAACTGGCGGCCCCCATCAACCCTCAACGTGGCCCTCAGGTTAATTTTTTACACATCAATTAATTGGAAACATGAAGAAAACATGATGAAATCTGCCATGAAATCATGAAAACCAGAAATATGTCTATAATAATATTTGATCACTGGTATATGTTGAGTTAATTTGAGAGATAATCGACTGTAATCGTTTAATTTGGCCCTCTGGCAGTGAGAATTAAATGAATGTGGCCCTTGCCGTCACCAAAGTTGCCCATCCCTGGTCCAGATGACGATTGAAGATGTTAGGGTGGTTTATTTTATCCAGAGAAGTCAAGCAGGCAACAAACAACAAAAAAATGCTGCTGTCTCTCTTGCCCTGGCTTCCTGGTAAAAAAACATTAACCCATTAGGTGCCTACCTGAGTCTCACCTGGATACCTGGCTATATAGACACACCCATGTACAGACTCCACCCTTATGCCCCAAGTAGCAAAATAAATGAATGGAAATAACTCATATGAAACAATAATAATCAAAATACCCCGAACATAATCGAATATTCAAATGTATCCCCAAAATATCCCAAAATAAGAATATAGACTTTCACTTAGTTTAGGAACAGTGAATAGCTGTAATAGTAACTAAACCCCCAAACCAACTTTTTACAGCTGTAAAGTAGTGTTGTGGATCAATTCAGGCCCAAATCTCAACATCTGAGTAAAAAGTATTCTAATTCACACCAGGGGAGTGATGTCGTCCTGAATATTCAGCACTGCTGTGATTTCATGTGTTCTGATCATGTAAAGATATGTCTCTTCAGAGCATATTGCACTCCCCTGTATTCTGCCCCCTTATGGGGTAAGTTAAAAAAATCAAGTATGCACAGACTTCAGGTTGCTTACAATGATTGTTTTAGGATCTTACTTAAAAAGCCAAGGTGGAGGAGTGCAAGTGAGCTATTTGTGAATGTAGGAGTTAACACCTTACAAGCTTTATTGAGGAACCTTATGTACAGATTTAAGAATGTAATTATAATGCTGCTGTCGAACCCAAGTTATAGTGCAGTACGCTACCAGTCATACCTTTGGAGACATTGGTATGAGAGGCGGGAATGTTTATATTCTAATGTATATGTGTGTTGTCTATTTTTTGTATTGTATGTCTTTTAAAATGGACCATGAGTCTAATAATAAAAGTTGATGATGATGATGATGATGAATAAAAGTTGATGATTCCACCTGAAGAGAATCACAGCAGTGCTGACATCCAGAACATCTCCACCTCGAGTGTCAGACTAATTTTATACAACAGTTATAAGAGCAGGAAATATAGAAATCAACAACTGATTATTTTTTAACTCCACCAACTTAACTGAGACTAGACTGTTGCTAAGCAACCCGAACATCCTGTTGGTTTCCATGGTTACCAAAGAGCAGGTACTCTGTAGTATAAGCCTTTACTTGTCTGTCAACAGAAATTAAATCAGTCACCATGTTGTTTTTAATCATCCTCTCGGTGGCATGTATTACCTCAGAACTCAAAGTTTGATCGGTTGTAATCATTTTATTCTGAAGGATAAAAACTATTTTTACGGTTGTAATGTTTCCGGCTTGACGTAGCTGAGCGCGCAGGGATCGTGAGCGGCGCCACCTGGCGGTCCGGCAGACAAACAGCTGCTCTACACCTGAACAGTACAAGACTTAATATGTTTACTGGATCCGAGCTTTATATTGAATTTAACAATTCCAACCCCTGAGAGGAGAGCTGACAAACTGTAAACCAAAGCAGTGGCTCAAAATGTGCAAACCTTGCAGTGAGAGGTAGGGGCCCCATAGGGAGGTTCCCACCTCTTTATTTTTTATGGGGATAAATCAGTACAAACCATAAATGTTGGTGAGTTTCTGGGACATTATCTGAGACATACTGTATTGTGGGGATGTGTCAGAGGGAGGTGGTGGGGCCCCCTAGAGGTTTAATTAACGACTGCATCAGTTAATACAACAGACTGTAAATATTCATGTTTGAAGCCAGTTCAGTGTGTGCCGATCAAGATCTAATTTACATTTTTCAAACCAGGCTGTAAACATGTTAATCTCTGCTGCAAATTGAATGGGTGTGTATGTGACTTCCTGTGCTTCTCCAGCCAGCCTCTAGTGGACGCCCGTGGAACTGCAGGATTTTTCACTTCAGCATCAGCTTCATGTTTCAACACTGGAGCCGCTGGGTGAAAACATGATCCATTTGGGTTAATAATTAATTTGTGACAGAAATAAAATCCAGTCGTCGTTTATTTCTGCAGAAACATTTTTGTAAATCAAACAGCAGCAGTGAACATGGAACAAGATGAAATAATATTTTAAAACACTTCACAGTTCATGATTAAAACAGTCTGACAATTGAAAAATAAATAAAAGAACGGAGCGAGTGTTCATCCGAAGCTGCCGTCTGGAGGTCGGTACAGTTTGGGGAAGGTGAGGAGCTGAACGCCGCTGAAGGCGAACTTCCTGCTGCCCACGTTCTTCTGCACGTTCTCCATCCTGCAGCCGTCCCTGAGCACGCGCACACACACACACACACACACACACACACACACACACACACACACACACACACACACACACACACACAGACACACACACACACACACACACACAGACACACACACACAGAGACACACACAGACACACACACAGACACACACACACACACACACACACACACACACAGACACACACACACACACACACACAGACACAGACACACACACACAGAGACACACACACACACACACACACACACACAGACACACACACACACACACACACACACACACACACACACACAGACACACACACACACACACAGACACACACACACAGAGACACACACACACACACACACACACACACAGACACACACACACACAGACACACACACAGAGACACACACACACACACACACACAGACACACACACACAGAGACACACACACACACACACACACACACACACACAGACACACACACACACACACACACACAGAGACACACACACACACACACACACAGACACACACACACACACACACACACAGACACACA
>NC_083634.1:20180149-20192649 GCF_963584025.1 Labrus mixtus | reverse complement strand
TTTTCAGATTGTATTTAGTCGGGCTGAAGACAAAAACTGTAAAGAATCATTGAGGAGAACCTGCTCGTGTGTTCCCGTATGAGCACGCTCAGAAGCTGTTTGGGCAAAGAGAAAGAGAGCGGCGTCTCCGACATCTGTTCCCGCACAAGCAGCCATCTTTGATCCTCTGTCTGAAACCTGTACACCTTACACACCTGAGCACACAGCGCTGCACACACACACACACACACACACACACACACACACACACACACACACACACACACACACACAGCAGGAAGGGATGGGGCAGTGAAATAAAAATTTACACTGACGCCCTTAAAAAAACTAAAAGTGTAAAGTTTTGTTTTGGTCTCACCCGCTCTCATGGTCGAGCTGTTCTCTTTGTCGTGGACGGAGCCGTGGAGGCTGTCGCACAGCTCGGGACACTGGAGCAGAGAAAGAAGCGTGAAACTGAGAAAAAAACACTTCATAAGGTGGTGATCACCTAACATCAAACAACTGAACCTGAAACTGTGTGAACCGCAGAGCAAAGTGTCAAACCACGACGCCTCCATTATTAACAGAGAGAACGAGCGGGAGCTACATCAACTCGCTGTTCTCCTCTACCTTGTGCTCGGGAGGCGTTTGATCCTCGTTCTCGCCCTCCATCTGCAGACGGGACACCTTCACCTCCCCCGCCTCGTTCACTCCATCCATCGTCCTGTTCATCAGAGAGGAGACAAAGGAGAAAAACCATAAACTGTAAATATGAGTGTGACGTCACCCGTCTGTCCCTGCAGGGGGCGCTGGAGTCCCATCGATGGCGGTCTCCATGCTGGAAATGCTGTCTCAGTCTAACTTTCAGTCAACCTAACGACAGGCTGAGAGCTGGAGCTGAGGCGGGTTTTAAACCTCCTGACAAACCGTTACACCGCGCCCACCTGTCAATCAGGTCAGCTACACGCCTTATTGTGAATAACTCTTATCCTTCATCAAATCAAAACTGATGAGTCATCAAAACATTCACCCCCCGTACAGTGTGTGTCCATCCAGACATGAGCTAATCACACCTATTTGGTTTTTTGAACCAGGCTGTAAACATGTTAATCTCTGCTGTAAAAACAGGCTTTTTAGAATGGGTGTGTATGTGACTTCCTGTGCTTCTGCAGCCAGCCTCTAGTGGACACTCCAGGAACTGCAGGATTTTAACAGCTTCATTTTTCAACACCGGAGGTTTGCCGCTTGAGAAAAACACACAGCCCAAGCGACAAAGATAACTTTATCCTCTCACTTTAAACTTCCTGGTCAGATTTGAATGTTGCTTTTAAACTTTTTAACAGACAGAGTTCAGCAGATTTTCGTGAACGGTCAAATGTCGAAAATAATTATGTCAAACACTGGTTCCCCTCAGGGCTGTGTCCTTTCCCCCCTGATTTTTTATCATCGTACACAGATAGCTGCAGAACATCACAAGAGAGCAGTTATCTGGTAAAGTTCTCAGATGACACTGTTCTGCTGTCCCTCCTTCAGGGCTCAGAATCAGGCCATGGCGGTGCTCTACCAACTTTTGTTAAGTGGTGCGATGACAACTTCCTGGATCTTAATGTCCTGAAAACCAAGGAATTAGTCATAGATTTTAGGAAGGACTGTTTTCACCCTGAATCTAGCATTATCCACGGTGGAGAGGTTGAAATAGTGGACTCATAAATACCTTGGGACAGTGTTCGACTCTGAATTTAAGTTCTCTGAAAACACAGAGTCAATCGTGAAAAGAGGCCAACAGAGAACTGATTTGATGCAGAGGCTGAACTCTTTTAGTGTTTCACAAAGCATCTTGTGTAGCTTTTATCATTCTTTTATCGAAAGTCTTTTAACATTTTCTTTTATCTGTCGGTTCAATGGGTTGACTGTGAAGGACAAGAACAGTTTGAACCACATCGTAAAAGTCTGCTCTGAGATTATTGGAGTCCAGCTGAAAGACTTGAGCTCCCTGTGGAAGGAGCGTGTGGTCCAGAAAGCCAAAGGGATCATAAACCAACCTGAACATGTTGTCTCATCTGAGTTTTCTTTAATGCCCTCTGGACGGCGCTATCTTGCCCCTCCAAGGAGGACAAATAGATACTAAAACTCTTTTATCCCTTCAGCTATCAGGCTGTTGAAAGCTGAACAAGTCTGTCATCGTATTAGGAAATTGTAGATTGATAGCGCTGGCTTTCTCACTTGACGACCTGTTCGTCTGTTGAACTGTTGTTACTGACATGTGACTGTAACTGTTTGGATGCTGTGGTGATGTGTTTCTTTCCTTTATGTTGTCTTTGCGTTTTTCAATGGCTCGGTAGGTTGTGAAACTGAATTGCCCTTCTGGGATAAATAAAGTTTTCTGAATCTGAATCTGAATCAACAACAAAACGATTATAAAGACGGAGCTGACTAAAGACAGGATCACACATATCATGAAGCTGACAACAAGCAACACAATGCTAACTAGAAACAAGAAAACAAAGACAATTAGAAACCTTATCGCTATCTGGTAGCACGATGACTAGCTACACAGAAATTAAATAGAAAGACTAAAAGACTTCAACAAACCAAAGATAAGTGACTTAACATCTGACAAGGAAAGCTAACAACATAAAAATGTAAACAAGACAGCCTCCCTCGATGTGAAACAGAAGAGGAAGAAACACAAAGATTGTAAAACTCTGGAAACCTGTGCCAGGTATGTTTGAGTAATGTGACACACCTGGATGCAACATGCCGGCACAGACAC
This sequence comes from Labrus mixtus, assembly GCF_963584025.1. NCBI lineage: Eukaryota > Metazoa > Chordata > Actinopteri > Labriformes > Labridae > Labrus > Labrus mixtus. The sequence continues at coordinate 20,189,897 of NC_083634.1, read as the reverse complement.
ACCTGGAGCTCGCTCTCTCTCTCTCTTTCACTCCTTCTTATCTCGGTCTACCAATCTGTGTGTGTCTCTCTCTCTTTGAAGGGGTTTGTGAAATGAAAACAGGAAGAGGATCAATGTTTTTTTTTAACTCTCACTGGAGGTGGAGCAACACCTCCTCCTCCTCTCACTTCCTCATCTGGCCACAGGTAACCAAGCAACAGCCTATCAGGGGACACCTCCCACAACAATGTGAAGTCTGTGTGAGGTGAGTTTCATTCATTTCACTTCAGAACCTTTTTAAGTGAAATAAACAAAAGACAATACATCATTAAAAAGCCTTTAAGAAGTTTTCAACAATTTACAGAGATGTTTGAAGAAGCATTAAAAGTTGTGTTTCAAAGTAAAGTTGATTTTAAAAGAGCGATATAAAACTCTGACACCTAGTGGTTAAAATGTGTACTGCAGTCTAAATTCAAAACATCATAGAGAGCTGTCTCCCCCCCCCCCCCTCCTCTCTAGAGTCCATGCTCACACAGGTCACCATGTGGTGGACTCTGAAGCTTCAGTGTTTATCCAGCTCTGCATGGGTCTGTAAACCTTTCTGTGTTCTAACCTCTCTCCATTTTTCAAAAGCATCTCCAATATTGATCCTAGTTTGAGCACGTTTCTGCTCGTGGAGCTTATTAGAAACATGCAGAGGCTTTTTAGGTCGGGTACAATCACTTCTATCTGAACCACTTCTCTTGCCCGCTTCCATCGCTGCAACACCTGTTGACCTGATAACTGCTCCCATATCTGACAAACCGAGGGGCGTCCAAAACAGTGTGTGTGTGTGTGGGGGGGGGGGGTGTCGCCTTAAAACTGCCTACCTTCTCTGGTCCAAACAAATCCAGATCATTCAGGAGCAGAATCTAAAGTTAGAAGTTTTGGAATAAAACTTTGACAACAAGATGACAAAACTCCTCAATCGGAAGGAGGTAAAATGTTTCAGGTTAAAGTAAAACCTTTGAATGGGACATTAAATAGAAAAGAAGAGAATAGATGTTTAGTGTCATAGTTTTAAAAACAGAGAAAGGTCGGTGGCAGAACAGATAACACACAGAAACATTCGACTCGTGCGTTTACCTGAGGCTGAGTGAGATGTGCGGCTCCTTGGATTTGAACAGATCTCTGATGGAGAAGGAGGTGAAACCCAGGAAGCTCCTCTGAAACACAGACAGAGAAAGACTGCGTTTGTATCTCACATTAAACGAGTCATTCCTAAAGTGGGGGGCACGGCGAGGCTGAATAAAAACATCACACTCCGTTTTCACTGCTTCAAGATCTCACCCTCGGCTTCACCACATCACCACATCCTTCCATCTGTGTGACGTTTTTCCTGCAGTCGCTTCAATCAACACAAAACACAGATCAATGCTGGGCACTGAAAATGAACTGAAGAGAGTCAGACTCGCGGCTGCACCCGGACTGAGGAGAACAAGCCCACACTAGTCCCTGAAATATTTCATTCGTAATTCTACAAGAAGATTTTCATCATTTTTTTTATTTAGGGAGCTGTTCGTCTTCAGGAGGTCAGGAATAAAAAATCAGTTTAAAGCAATGACTGTTGTTACATCTTAGGCCCTGTGTCCAACTAGCGCTGCCTGTGTGTCCATGAAGCGTTTAGTGTTGTGCTGGTTGGAAGGATGAGACGCTGAAACAAGTGATTGTCTTCATGTATGACCATTGTTTATTTTTTTTTAACACACATCGAAACAACTTAATGCTTTATTTCAACTATGGCAAAATGTTAACTAAATACATAAACAGAAGGGTATAACACGATAAATATAGAGTAAACACAGTCATTATCTTATTGTACTGAGTGCTCCAGATCCTTCCTACAAGGGAAATCAAACAAAAGCACAAAACCCTCGCTGCATATCATCCCGTACGCTCTCGTCCCAACATTTCCTGTCTGCAGCTGTCCTATTCAATAAAGGCAAAAAGGCCCAAAAAACCCTAAATATGAATAAATACACCAGCTTGCGCTTACTTTAAGGCCCTGACACACCGAGCAGGCGGCAAAGAACTAGTGGCGACGAACGCGGCCTGTGGCGTCACCTCACGTCTTGGTCCAAAAAGTGTCACTTGAACACATCGCAAAGACTACAGCTGACGGCCAATCACCACGTAAGTTCTGCACATGTGTGAGAGGAAATAACTCTCCATGCCAGCAGGGGGCGGTAGTCCGTTGCTATGATACGAGAAGACCGTTTTCACACCGCTGTCGCTCACCACTCGTATTATAGGTCGTCTACTAATGGAGAATAATGTCTGATAAAAAGTTGAAAATGGCGCTGGCGTTGTCAGCTCTTTGTCTTTTAGTGGAAAAAAGAAAAGAAGAGGCGGAGGAGACAAATAAAGAGAAACCGCACTAATGGGTGAAAGCATGGAGACTACAGAGACATGCTCAAGGGGCTTTACTGAACCTGAGAGGAGAGCTGGAGAGAAATGAAACCTCCCAACAGCCAATCAGAGAGATTCCTCTCACCGACTGCTGATTCAACATGTTGAATCGGACAAAAAAAAGGCCGACAGGTAGCGACGAAACCGGGCACACCACAAAAACTAGGACCGACGGCCGACGACCTCCTTGGTGTGTCAGAGTCTTTAGTCTAATAGTAGATATCACTCTCAAAACAGCTATTTGTCAGTGATGGTTCATTGTCGTCTATATATTGACAAGTTTAGGAAGGGATTAAAACGTTGATGGGAATAAAGACCACTACATCAAGGAATATGAAAAAATGTATAAAGATTATAACTGATCATCCAAAGGAAGCCTACCCAACAGGGGAATGGGTAAGGGGACAGAAACACATGGAAAGTACCACAAGAGAAGAAACTACTCAGTTGGGGCTCCTAACTTTAATTTTTTAACTCTACCAGATTGATTTAATTGTTAATCAAAACAACAAAACTGCATATTCCCCTGTTAGCAATAGGTATCACCAGCCATTGCCCAATACTGGAAACAAAAGCATCTGCAGGTTCCCTTTTGGAAAGCTTCTGATTTGACTTGATAATCGTGTCATGCATGAACAAAATGCCCCGCCCCCAAACAGGTTTACAAGACAGAGACCAAAGCCCAAATGTAAACACCCAGCAACAACAACACCACCACCACCAATTAAACAAACCATCCAGATGTTTCTACAAGGCTTCTATTTCCATATGAAAATGAGGTATCTGGAAGAGGTCACCTGATGATGTTGGTAACATCTTGCATTAGACAGTCAAATGTCAGCACTGTCTCTATAAGTCATTTTGGTTTTGGAGGTTTCACTCTACTTGGAAACTGGAGAAACTTGGAGAATACCAATTAACCAATCAGAATCGACTATCCAGGTATTGCAGTGAAATAAAAGGAGTGTAACAAGTCAGGATTTTCTATTTGAATACATTGATTGAGTTGTTTAGCTAGTTTGCAATATAGGCAGACCAAAAGACATCCTGCAGGGAGTCCAGGAGGAGGGGCCCAGATTAAATGTTTTGTTTACAAGCTGCAACGACAAAAGCTACTGACTCTACCCTCAAACCGACCCCAAAGAGGCTTGAAACTTTCAAACAGTAAACGTAGCTTAGCCGGCCTTCACTTCAGTGGGCACTGATCCTCGGCTTTCTCCTTCTCCTCCTCTTGTTTTCTGGGTTGAATCTTCCACTTCAGTTTTAGGTGAGCCTGTCCCGTCGTTTCAGGAAGCAAAGCATCTAACTGAGAGATAAACAACGTTTTAACAGAAAGGCATTGTTAAACACAATGTTAGTGTTTTGAGAATCGACTTTCATAAAGCAGGAAGCCATTCAAGTATTTGGGGAATTCAGCATTTAAGCCATCGGCTTCATGATTTGTAAGGCATCGAAGAATAGACAGAATCAGACAAATCAGTATACACACTTTGATTGGAAAACCACTGGATGCAGTTCTACCTGTTGCAGGAGCTTGGCGTTTACAGCTGGATCTGAAAGGTCCGCATCAGTCTGAATCTTCAACTTCATCAAGATGTGCTGTTTGGGGACTGCACAGAAACATGTGACGACCAAGAAAGGAGAGAATTATTTTTGACTCAACAACAGAAAAGTAGCAATATGAACTAGAAATGTTATTACCTTCCTGGCACCAGAAGGGAAGCTTGTCTTTACAATGAATGTCATCCCATTGGTATTGCTCATCACTCATCACACAGAAACTGTGATAGTTATCTGGCTTATACACTTTCCAGTTCCTGAAGGAGCTGTCTCTGTTGTCGGACCACCTCCATGCTTCTCGATACAAGCCGATCCACCCCTGACGAGGACCCTTTACTGACACCATGTTTGCAAATTCCTCAGCATTCTCGATCATAGCCAGGTCAGTGTGGTGTGTTCTGCAGTAGGTCTGGGCATTCTTCCAATTCTTCGCTTCTTGGATTAAGACATATGTTTTCTGGCTTGCAGGATTTGTAGCTACAATACAAAAAAAGTAAAGCAATCAAGAGAAGACGGTCAGATCTACCTTCAGCTACAAATACAGTATCTTGAACCTGGTAGTGCTTCTAAGCATTCCAAACAGTAATGTGTTGATGAGCAGAATTGGTTGACAATGTGGTTTTCATCGCTGGGGATCAGCACACCAAGGCCAAGGGCTTTGCCTGCCGCCCGGTCTACATTGCACCCAACCCCCATGCCCATCCCTGCTGGTGGCGGCTCCATGTTTTCTCTTTGGTTTAAACCAAGGGGCAACCTCCGGTCTCAAAAAATGAAGCCAATGCGGAAGTACAAAAAACTGCAGTTCCTCGAGGTTCTGCTTGAGGCTGGCTACAGAAGCGCCGAAAGTGCCATAAGCCCACAGCCAAAAAAGCCCGTTTTCACCACATGAAACAACATGTTTACAGCCTGGTTCAAAAAACGAGATATATCTGATAAGTTGACGGCCCCTTCTCCTCACACTGTGGGGGGGAATTATTTTTACAACTCATCGGATTTTATTCTATTAAGGAAAACGACTATGCCCATATAAGGGTTGTGGCAGATTTGATTGACAGCTCTGCACGCTCCATCTGTCTGTCAGGTCAGGAGGCTAACAGCTTGATCCGTCTGATTTCTCCTCTTTTTTACTTCGTTTGGAGAGTTTGTTTAACACATATCTGACAACATACACGGCTTGCTGTGCGGTTAACAGACCATCCAACAAGTTGATGCTTCAGTTTTTTTCGGTAAGTGATAAAGTAGTGTTATATTTACTGCTTACTCATGTGTCGGTATTTATATTTACAGACCTAGCTTGTTTAGCGTTAGCTTGTAAACCAGTCGGCTAACTGTACTCAGTGTAGTCCATTATTTACAATGGTTTAGAAATGTTTGTTGTTAAGATAAATAATGAGTTTGTGTGATGTTAGAAGCTAAAGGTTCACCTCGGTGGTTAACAACAGACTGTAAATATTGTTATCTGACGTTATGATGACGTAAATGTGGACATTAAAAAACAAACTTTGTGTAGTAATTATCCGTCAGTAACATAAACTGAACTGAACCTAATATGCTGTGTAGGTTATAGAGGATGACATTAAAGTTACATGGTTGATGTAGTGTCTTAAGATTTGTGCAAACTGTTACCAAATAAAAACAAATTAACTTTGTATGAGTTCAGGTAAATTGAATCTGGTTATTAATATAGTTCTTAATCGTTACAGATGCTCTTATAAAGAATATAGCAGTAGAAATATAAAATATAAATAACATATGGAATGAAAATAAGATATAAAGCAATAAGTACAATAAATAGTTCATCCCTGATGAAGGATTTAAATAGTTGAACCTGATTTGTCAGATTTTGCAACTGATTGTCGACTGTTTTTTTTTTTGGCGCTCTTTGATCCACATTCTGAATGCATCACAAGAGATTAATTCAACAATTCTACAATTCACTTAGCAGACGCTTTTATCCAAAGTGATGTACATCAGAGAGTAAGTACAACACTAATCCATTCAGACACCGCCACCGAAGCAGCGGGAGCAATGCAGGGTTAAGTGTCTTGCCCAAGGACACATCGGACAAGTTGCTCAGCTGGGGAATCGAACCCTCGACCATCCGGTTGAGAGGCGACGACTCTCCCAACTGAGCCACAGCCGCCCCATTAACTGCATCACTGAACTATTTGTCTACTAGACTGGGAATAACAACTTAGACTACGTTGGGATTGATCCATCCTTTTTCTCACTCTTTGAGTGCATTAATGTGACCACATGACGTTATTACACATTCCCATTTACAACACAGAAGCCACACACACTGACGTCTCGTGTCAGCAGCCACAATATACGCATCTGTCAGACCACCAACAAACAAACAACGATTTTTACTGTCTTTTGACTTCATCACTGAGATAAAAAGGTATAGATAAACGATGCTAAATGACATTGCTGTGTAAGGCTTTTTGAGTAAAATCATGTAACATTGATCTCACCTGTGTAACAAAGAAACCACATTCCTGTGTTACAATCCGTATCATCCCAGACATGACTCGACTTTGCCATCACACAAAACTCTCCTCGCCAGTTATCTGGCCGATTTGTTACCCAGTTGTAATAACCAGTTTTGCTGGTTGCACCGGTACTTGACCATCTCCAGGAGTTGGTTTCGTTGCCCATAGTCTTCCAGTCCTCCGGATCGTCATGTAGACCAATCCATGCTTTTGAGACGTCAGGTCTGTTGAGCCTGCTGATGTCAGACGCGCTTTCAATGGTCACCAGGTCGCTGTACTTATCTCTGCAGTAATGTTGAGCGTCGGCCCAGGTCATATTCAAGTCGATGTAGTGAAACTGTCGAAGCACGTAAAGGGAAGGGCTGCAGAGTCCTGTGGAGCGAGATCAAGCACAAACTAAGAGGAAAACATAAGCTGCTAGTCTGAATAACGTCTGACGGCTTTTTCAATCTGTTCACTTTAGAGACACGATGTGGACATATTGTATATTAGATTGTCACTCTTACCAAAGACGGATAAAAGCAAAGCCAATCTATAATCCATCTCTTGACTTGACTACTGAAAAGTAAAACAAACATGAGAATAAGAAACAGAACAAAAAACATAAATGACAAAGACAGCATTACATCAATGAAATCCAAAAAGCATACGTGATACAATGACACGACTCAAAAACACGTTTGTTAAAGGTAAACATGCGTAGATGTCTGTTTTTCAAAATAAAAGGCTTAAAACAAAAATAGATAAAAACAGTAAGGACCGTATTCTTAAAGTCGGCAAGACAAGGTCTATGCGTCCGTTCCGTTATTAATATGCCTAATCATCTTTTTACAACCATAATGATTTTTATAAAGTAATGAAAATAAGATGTACTCACTCGCAATCAAATCCAGGATTTACAGTCAGAAAACACCAGGCTTGGACTGGCTTGTTTCTCCAAGGGAAGATGAAAGACTTGTCTCATGTGTCGTGTGCTGTGCACAAATAGGGCCTTAACGTATTTCAATATCCAAATGAGCAACCAAACGAAGGCCACCTTGGATGAAGGCTTGGTCTGAGGTGTTATAAATCACAGCATGAAGTCTCAGTGGGCCTTGAAGTCTTTATATGTGATGTTTCACACTTAAATGTAGAAATCAAGTATCTCCTCTGAAAATAACTCTGTGAGTCATGACTGTCTACAATGGGTGTAACACCCGAGTCCCACTGTCTGTGATGTTTTCAGAGTTTTCAGAGTCCTATCTTCACTTTGTTTACATCGCCCGGACGGCCGGCTGACTCCTCCCCTCGTGTATAAAAGTTGTTTAATTGAGGGACTAGAGAAAAGAAGAATAACATACTGTACTCACTGCTTAACTGTGTTTCTAGATCACGCTCATTTCAGGTAAATTTACATGCAGTGTGAAGATACGAGCAGAATAAAGATCGCTAGCATTAGCATGCTAACACAACAATGCAGCGCGAGTTGTTTTGGTTTCATGCTGGTGCTCAAGGGCGACATCTGCTGGATCAAAAAAATTCACATATAAAGCCTTTAAGTCCTCCTGAAAGCAGCTTCAACAATCCTGCCTGTCAGTCAGAGTGCATCATATGCCCATAAAGACATTAAAGGGATACTTCACCTGTTGAAACATGAATCTGTACTGACATTGGGTCATATATGTAGAAATGTGAAATACATTTTGAAGTTGGTGCCTTCTTGACCCAGAAAAGGCAGAAAGTGTCTTCTTGGCTCATATGGATGAAAAACACCAAATCCCAGAATGCACAGCAACGCCCCAGCTCGAGCCAGCTGCGGCTCCTCGTCCTCACCGCCGCCGACAGGCAGGTCTTGTGCCTCGGCTGCTGCCCCCCGTTCCTCCATTAGCCTCAAGCGCTCGTTGAGTGTTTCCCACACATAGGCGATACCTGGGCGGGCCGCTCAAGTTCTGTTCTTCGGGCCTCTCTGACTTTGTCGTCTGACTGACCTTTGACCTCATACAGATTCATTCCTTTTTTAACATTTGGATCATGTTGCTTGAATTCAAAGTCGACGTCTACAGCCCTGCGAGCGTCACTTTCAGCAAAAACAAAACAGAGGGACCCCAAAGAAGCGAATCATTTGGGCGACTAAAAAGAAAGAACTCCTACAGATACAATCGGGTCCCCCGCCCCCCGTGAGCCCGTGAATGGACCCGCTGCTGGTGGATGATGATGTCATGAAGCTCCTGCAGCGATCTTTCTCCGATGAAGGATGAATGAAGGTTAACACTGAATTAGAGCTACGAGGTTTAAAGAGAGTTGAACATAATGTTCTCAGTTATCTTTCAGTCAAGAACACCCCCCTTCCCCCCCTCCACAACAAAAAAAATCTCCAAAACCTCCCAGAATCCCGCGCAGGAATCATCCCGCTCCCCGTTACATAAAGCGCTCTCACGCGGTTTTTAATCTCCTCCCTAATGTCCTGAAATATTAATTAATAAACGGCTCTCTCCATCTGAAAGCTCATCAGCGCTGGGTCAAAGCCCCCCCCCCCCCCCGCATCAGCGTTTAAATCAGTTTCTAAGACGATCATCAGGAGCTCAGAGGATTACCTTGACGAGTGAAAAGCACTCAAATCACAGAAACACACGTTCAACACATCAAAGTGACAGAAGAAGCAGCTCAGGACAGTTACATTTACACCCCCCCCCCAACAGGAGAAGCGGTACAGTTCAAATGATAGTTTGATGACTCAAACATATTGTGGTCTCTTCATTGAGCTTCTTGTTCTTTTGTGTTTTAATAATTTAACAACAGAGAAGTCGCTCCCTGAAGTTTCATCCACAAGAAGAAAAACTGAGAAAGACGGCAGGAAACAAACACACAGGATATTGAGACGTTCACACAGACTGTTGCCACATACACACACACACACACACACTCAGACTCACACACACACACACTCAGACACACACACACTCAGACTCACACACACACACACACACACACACTCAGACACACACACACTCACACACACTCAGACACACACACACATACTCAGACACACACAGAGCTAATCTGTCTCATTGACTTCTTTTAAGATTACACACTAATCCCCATCAAACACTCTGTCACTCTGAGTGTGTGTGTGTGTGTGTGTGTGTGTGTGTGTGTGTGTGTGTGTGTGTGTGTGTGTGTGTGAGCACTACCCTACCTGTCCAGCAGTGGAGCTGTTTTCCGCTGGTGGACAGAGACATTTGGTGCATGCCATCATCGCTCTCTCCATCGCCATTGATTAAAAAAAA
>NC_083634.1:20150149-20172649 GCF_963584025.1 Labrus mixtus | reverse complement strand
ATTTTATAGTTCACAGTCTGACCTCCGTCCTGACGTCCGACTCCCAGCGTTCCTTCTTTCTGGAAGCTTCCAGATGTTTCTTCTCTGGACAGAAACTGCAGCTGCCTGTGGTTCACCCTCAGCTTCATCCTCCTCATCTTCATCCTCCTCTTCAGATCACATCAACTGTCCGTCACTATCATCATCATCATCTTGATCTCGTCTCCATTGAAGCCTCTATAAATATACAGATTAGGAAAAGAACAACTTTATTATTTTCAACACAAAAAAGATTGAAGATAAGGGGCGCTGGTGGCGCAGTGGTTAGAGTGCGCGCCCCATGTACAGAGGCTGTAGTCCTCCAGGCGGGCGGCCCGGGCTCAAATCTGACCTGTGGCTCATTTCCCGCATGTCATTCCCTGATCTCTTTCTCACTGATTTCCGGCTCTGTCCACTGTCCTATCGCTCAAATAAAGGCAAAAATGCCCAAAAATAAATAAATAAATTGAAGATATTTGGCCTCCTATGATGAACAACTATGAGAATATTGTGTCTTTGCTTTAAAAAAAAATGAAAATATGTATATGTTGAAACAAAATTATTAAAATTCAAGCTGTTAGTTTCGAAAAACTCGAACAAAACACTGAATAACTGCTCTTTGAGAAGCTAATTTTGATACTTCACTAAACATTTGAATGTGACGTCACTTCTCCTGTCAGCCGGTCTGACCGTTAAGTTGTCGAAACGTTTAAAAACGTAACCGTTAACTCGATTAAATGACTTCGTGTGAAATAGAGAGTGTATAAATAATGTTTTAAAAAGTAAAACCGTGTTATAGGCGTCTCTTACCGGCAGAAAAAAAGCCTCTCTGGGATCAAATTCAACTTTTTTCCAACCGCAGTTTGTTTTGACTAGAAACCATAGTGGGGAATGGGAAAACCTTTGGACTGGTAGAGTATCGCGAGAACTGCGAATCTTCGCGCCTGTAATGCTGACATCGACCCACAAGATGTCGCGAGAAGGACTAGATAACGAACCACCAAGAGGTAAGCAACAATTAAAGCTTCTGACGTTTTTGGACAAATTTAGAATATGAATATTGTTTTTATATATTCTTCAGTTGCATTTTTACAATAAAAAAACAGATTTTGTTGTTATCAGTTCTCTGTTTTGTGATTGTGTTTCACGTCATATGTTTAAAATCAAACATCAGACAGAAAATAAAACCCTGAATTAAAGGATTAAGTGAGCATTAATATGGCTCTTTATGCACTCTTAAATGTTTCTGGGACACTAATAAATAACTTATCACTTATAAATAATCATCTTTTTCAAAATGTTATGTATATTTAACCAAGTTTTATAGCCTTCACCTTTATCATAATTTAATCTTTTTTTATTAATGATTCATATTTAATTCTAAAAAAATAAGCACTTTGGTGTCTAAAATAAAAAAGAAGTGCAGCCTTTCTGTGTTACTGCCTTGTATTTTGTGGTGCATTACTTCTGAGGTTTAGTAGTTTATACTTTAGTTCAGTTGATAACACTGAATACATGTGACTGATGACACTTTAGAAATGTACTTACAGGAAGTCGTCACCTTGTTGTCTGCAGGTTTCACACAGTCGTGCAGCAGGTCAGGATGGAGGAGTCGTCTCTCTGTCTGCTTCTCTGTAAGTCACGTCTCAATCTTCTGTTTTTCTTGCATCATGTTTTGTTTTTTACTGTGAGGACTCGTCTGACTTCATATTATTTTACCCCATCATTACAAACTTTCACCTCTTCTTCTCCTTCTTCTTCTAATGTGAATTAGAGCAGCTTCTGGTATGCAGACTAAGTCTTAATTTCGCCTTTGTGTATATATTTCCTGTCCAGCACCTAGAACTGAATGTATTTACAATATTTCCAGATATAAATATACACTGCTGTTTTAAACAGTGTCGATATTGCATGGTTTATGTTAATGTGTTGATGTGTGGGGTGACGGGGTGGGGGCGCTTGAAAGTATTTTCATCTTTAAAAGGGGCAGAAGTGGTGTCTTAACCACTCAGCCAAGAGCGCCATTCCAAATCCATTTTTGTTTGTGCCATGTTTGTCATTATTTTGTGTTTTTTCTTGTTTTCAGTCGCTGTAAAGCCCTTTGAGTTGCATTTGATTTGTGTGAAAGTTGCTTTACAAATACAGCTTGCTGAGTGATTGATCGAGGGATTTGTCACAGTTACTTTGCAGACTCAAACTTTAAAGGTCACATCTCCTCCTCCTCCTCTTCAGTTTAAATAAGTCTCAGAGCTCCTCAAAACATGTGTGTGAAGTTTCTTGTTCTAAATCCAATCTGATCCTGTATTTGATCATGTCTATAAACCTCTCTATTTCAGCCCTGCTCAGAACAGGCTGTTTCTGTGTCTGTACCTTTAAATATGTAAATGAGCTGTGTCTGACCACGCCCCCTCTCTGGAAGGGGTGTACTCGGTGCTTTCTCGCTCCATGTCCTATTGTTTACGGTGAGAAGGCAGACTCAGAGGGCAGAACAAACACCTAGCTGTGGGAGTGTCACCCACCTGGGGGAGGGGCTACTGCCCTTTGTGATGTCATGAAGGGAAAATCTCCAAACGGCCTGTTTGAGCACACATTTTCTGAAAAGTGAAGCAGGCAGAAGACGGAGAGAATGGACTTTTCTCATGACAGACTAGAGACACATACGAGTGTCTGAAATGAGTTATTATATCTCATGATCTGTTGTTCCTTCAGTTAACTGTGTTGGTTTTCTCTCTGGTTTATTTAGTGCTGAGTTTTCTGGACTCCGGGGCTGCTCGAGGTAGAAAAATGATCAATTTGTTAAATATGTAATAATCCAGTATAAATCATGTGTTTCTGTTTATAATCTGTGATCTCACATGAATCAATGTAATCGCTCTCTCATCCCCTTGAAACCATCTTCTCCTCGTCTCTTACTTCGATCCAGTCTCTCTGACGATGTCTCCAGATAAATCTCAGTTCTTCAAATATGAATGTTTCACTGTGAGCTGTGAGCGGGAGGAGGGCGAACATAGAACCACGTGGAGAGTGATGAAGAGGACAAAGGACGGAGAGGTTTGTGTTTTAAAAACAAACAACAAACTGGATACACTGAACCATTTTCACACAGCCGCCATTTCCCCCCGATGTTCAAGGTGGGAAGATGAAGCTCTGTTATAATCTCATAATGTTTTTTTTAAGGATACAACAGAACTCAAAACCTTAAAGCTACTGATAGTAAATAGTACAACTGAAATTGAAACTGAAATATGAAATACGGCCAAATGTCCTGTCAGATTTTTACTTCATGATGTCTTTAAAGTTGCTGAAGAGTTAAAATTAAAAGTCCTTAAATGTTGAGCTCACAAGTACAACAAGCATGTTAACTTCCCAGTCAATCAGCAACGTCCGGTTTTAAAAAATGAAGCCGATGCTGAAGTGTTGAAATCCTGCAGTTCCTGGAGTGTCCACTAGAGGCTGGCTGCAGAAGCACAGGAAGTCACATACACACCCATTCTAAAAAGCCTGTTTTTACAGCAGAGATTAACATGTTTACAGCCTGGTTCAAAAAACCAAATAGGTGTGATTAGCTCATGTCTCGATGGACACACACTGTACGGGGGGTGAATGTTTTGATGACTCATCAGTTTTGATTTGATGAAGGATAAGAGTTCTTCACAATAAGGCGTGTAGCTGACCTGATTGACAGGTGGGCGCGGTGTAACGGTTTGTCAGGAGGTTTAAAACCCGCCTCAGCTCCAGCTCTCAGCCTGTCGTTAGGTTGACTGAAAGTTAGACTGAGACAGCATTTCCAGCATGGAGACCGCCACCGATGGGACTCCAGCGCCCCCTGCAGGAACAGACGGGTGACGCCACTCAGGCTTCATCTATTAATATTTAAAGTCTGTGCTCCCACCTTGAGTTCGACCTCAGTTGAAAATGGCCGCCATGCGAACATGGTTAATGTGTTCATGTTGGCCTTAAAGCTGCCAAATGAAATGTTTTTTTTTCTCTGCTGCGTTCCTGTACAGGTGAGTCCATGTCTGTCCTCCTGCTCCATCTCTGCTGCGTTTCCTGTCACTGACAGCGGAGAGTACTGGTGTGAAAATGGACAGGCGGCAACCAGCAACAGCGTCAACATCACCGTCACTGGTAGGCTGCGTGGGGTTCAAAAACTCACCAACTCAAGGAAGTTCCTCATTGGTCTTTCAGGCTACAACAACAGGCTAGCCAATTAGCATCCTCATTAGCTACAGAAGGCCTGCTTAAACCACAGGTGGAAAACGATGCCTGGATAATCTGATATTTATTCAAAGACAGTACCAGACAATCATGTTTGATGTATTTCCTGTCTTCAGCTGGCTCTGTGATCCTGGAGAGTCCTGGACTTCCTGTGACGGAGAACGATAATGTGACCTTGAGATGTACATGTAAAGAAACTCAAACGTCCTGCTCGGTCCTCAAAACCGAATTCTACAAAGACGGCCTCCTTATTGATGGCAGCAACACGGGACACTTGACTCTGTACAGAGTTTCAGCGTCTGATGAAGGACTCTACAAGTGTAAAACTCTTGGATCTGATGAATCACCAGAGAGCAGGCTGACAGTCAGAGGTAAGACTCTTTTATTGTTCATCGTGTGTCCTCAAACCCGAGGTTGGTGTTTTCTTCATTAAAGACTTTTAGCACTTTTCATCATGAATATTCCCTGCAATGGGAAAACGATGAGACCAAGTACTGGTTTCACTGGACAAGTCTTAGATTCTTGTGTGATACCAATAGGATGGATATAAAAACTGGACCCAACCACCATGATGTCATCCATTGGTTTTTTGACTACTGTGTTGAGTCTTTTAGTTATCTAGTAGTTTTAGTATCTGACAAGACTTGTAACTAAAGATTTAGACCAGGGGTGTCCAAAGTGCGGCCCGAGGGCCATTTGCGGCCCTTGAGGGGATTTTTTGCGGCCCGTGACTTCAAATGAAGAATCAGAAGATTTTGGCTCGAGGCCTTGATTAAGATTATCACATTATCTTATTTTTATTTTTCATGTTAACAAGAGCTGAACAATAGTCCTCAAATAGAAAATGTTCAGTAACATGTATGTTGTTGTTTTTTTTAAATCTACAGCTTTTACTATTTTCCACATTTTTTTGTAAACTATGAAAAAAAACGTATGTAAAGTTTTTTCAAACAAGCGGACTGTTGTTTAACCATTTAATGACCTGAGCTAAATGCAGAAAGCTTTTATAAAAACATGAACCACGTTACAGGCTCTGAGAAAAAAACAAATAAAGTAGAACGAAGAAATCAAAGTATTTGATTTATTTTATTAAAGAGTTTCTTTAGCGAGCCTTTTGATTCTGATCTACAAAGCCTTACTATTTTTAAAACTATATTTTAAAAAACAAAACCTGTGGCCCGCGAGCGATTCTAACACGATAATTTTGGCCCGCAAGAAAAAAAGTTTGGACACCGCTGATTTAGACAATAAACTCATTAGGAAAACGAAAGTAATCGAGGCTCCTTTTCTCATAGACTTCTATTCAGTCAACTTGTTTTTGCAAACCAGAGGGATGCCCCCCTGCTGGCCATTAGTGAGAATGCAGGTTTGAGGTACTTCCACACTGGCTTCACTTAAAAAACCCAAAAGTTTATGAAATCCAAATCCTCTTTCACTGACGTCTCTGCAGCGCCCCCCGGAGGCCGCGACGCTCCAGTCCCCCTGCCGACTCTCTTCATTCTGTTGCGCCACCTGCTGGTGGGTAGTCCTTACCTGCTGTCCACCGTCTTACTGGGACTCATACACAGATGCAGGCTGAGAGGTGAGAAAAAGGGGCAACGTCGTCTCCCCCTGATTCTTTATGCTAAGCTAAGCTATCTGGCTGTTTGATATAGCTTTATCATACGTGACTGAAAGCTTTAAAATATCCATCCAAGTGTCTAAAAGGCACATTTTCCAAACTATTATTCATTTGCAGAGATACATTAGAGCTTTAGATTTAAAATAAATATTAGCTTTGTCACTGAAGTGTCTCTTTAAGAACATTTTCTGTTGTTTTTGAATTGTTTTTTCAGCGCAGCGCGTCAGGAAAAGGAGGCGAACGTGCAGTAAAGTCGTCATGGAGATGGAGCACGGCAACATGTGTCATCACACCTGACATTACAAGCTGAAGATGAAGACGAGAAACATCCCGGAGTCACCTTCAGTTTTTATAACGTCAGACTTTATATTCATTCAAAGTTCATTTGTCTTTTTAAAATCATTTCTATTTTTTTTGTTTTACCTGTTTTCCCTTGAGCGGAACATTTTTTGAGTTTGCCGTCTCTAATGGAAAAATAAAATCGTGATTATCGTTGTTTTTTTTGTCACTTATAAATAGAGTCTGAATGTTTTCATTGTTTTCATGGCGGTGGGCTTCAACAGGAAATGGTGATGTTTGAGGTGTGAGCTCTGCCTGCTCGTGGTGAACTCGGGGTAAGTTGTTGTTGTTGCTCGGACATCACTTAGGATTATAAAGAACTGATGACTTAATGCTTGAGGAGGCTTAAGAATAAGGAAGGTGTGTTAAAGGTAGTGAAACAGGAACGAAAAACAACATGTGTGCGCCTGTTTCCCCTCGACCAGAGGCCAGTTTGATGTTTCATTTCTGTACACGTTCACTTTCCGACAGACAGGAAACCTCGTTTAGTTTAAGAGAAAACCTTCTCAGTACCACCCTCTGTCCTCGTCTCTGCGACCTCTCTTGTGGTCTGAAGGTTTTTTTTATGTGTGAACAATTTCTGTTCACTGTTTGACAGCATCACTAAAGGTCAGATGTAACAGACTAAAACATTTTAAAAGCTTTTAATTTCACAGGTAATGAATTTCCCTCAGCAACAAGATGTTTAGATTTGTGAAATGTGCTTCCATTTTTTCATCATTTGACCAACAATGTCCAAACACAAGTGGATGTAAATGTAGATTTGAGGATTTTAAAAAACCAGATCAGAGGTTGAAGTCTCTCTGGCGCCCCCTGGAGGCTTTGATATTCAGCACACCGTCAGATAAGAGCAAAGAAAAGACAGAACCAGTTGGTTTAAGTCCAGTTAGGTCTACTTCTTTAAATTAAAAAGACTTTTAAAGGTCAGATAAAAATGACAGTTTTACAGTGTCTGACTTGAATTGAAATTACACTGCAAAAACTGAAATCTAAGAAAATCTATTTGTCTAATTTCTAGTCAAAAATATTTCATTTGATTTATATTGAGCCACATTTACCTCCTTAACATCCTTTGAAGATAAATCAAGTGGAAAATAAGGCCGAGAATGCTTCTTACAATCATCTCAGGTTTGATTTCCTCCTTTTAATATTTTAGAAGAAGATGTTTTTCAGGACTTTCCAGGTAAATGTGGTTTATAAGACATACTGGCTGCTGCATTGTTGTCAGAGAAGCCAGCACTTCAACATGTTTCCTTAATGATCAGATAGTAAGATACCTTTATCATTTATTACAGATTGGTCATTTAATACTTTAATAATATATTTTTTTAATGTTCGTAAGTGATATCTTTAAGGTAAGACTTTTACTTGTCAGGTACAACTTTTACAGAGTCATATTAGTTATTTAATGAGTAAATAAGCCAAACTTCTTTGTAAATAAATCACCTTTTTTTCTTTTTCAACTAACTTTTTCTGTTTCTTAACATATTTCATGTGATGTTATTTGAATATTTTGATAAACATTTACCTTGTAAAGTGACGATAAAAGTGGACTGAACCTTTAAGATAAGCTAAGAAAACAATTTGAGGAGTCAGCTAGGGTACACTTGATTTTAGTTTCTTGTGTTACAGATTTAACAGCTGAATATGATAATTAAAATGAATCATAAACAGCCTTAAATCACCAGAACAGTCGTTGTTTGAACAGTGTGAACACTTCCTCTGCTGTTCTTGACTACACCTTGTTTTACCTGCGCTTATCACCGCCCCTCCGGGACGCAGCGACACCATCGATCGAGCATCCACTTTTAAAAACAATCGGCTGGCAAACACTTCCGGGTTCCTTCGACTTTTTCCTGACTTCACAACTTTTGAATCAAGTTAAACTTTACGGTCGGCAACAGGTAAATATGAAGTGTTAACGTGAGGAGTCAGGTAGGAAGGAGGAAATACGACGACGAAGAAGAAGAAGAAGAAGAAGAAGAAGGAGGAGGAGAAGAAGAAGGAGACGTTTGTTTTTAAAGGTAAACTGTGTCACCTTTGGGCGCTGCTCTCTTTGATCTTGTTTATGTCATCAGATTAAAACATGTTTATTTCACATTTAACAGACAATAATGTTTAATTCAGTAACTTATAAACATGATTTACTCACTTGATGATGTGTTTAAGTCGTTTTAATAGAAACTTTAGTTCACCTGTGTGAGGGAACATCATGTCTTCACTAAAGTTATCTTTTAAAATTACTTTTATTTTCTCTAACTTTTCCTGCTTCAATAAATCTCAGATGAAAATAAAAAACTCATAAATCCACTACAATATCAATAAAATAATAAAAATAAATCAAACAAATCACAACACTGAGAATATGACTTATAACATGACTACCTCCCGTACTGTTTGGAGTCTTTAAAAATGAAACTTTGCACCTTTTCTTCCATTGTTCATAACTCTGAATGTCTTAAAGGGGCAGTCTGTAGATTTGGTGGTGAAATTTTAAAGTATGCTATGCTATATTTTCTGAACTAAATACACAAACTTTATTCAAAGAAAAAATGTTTGGAGGTAAAAAGTTACCAGGAGAGTTACAGTTCGACTGTTACAGACCCTCCACCATAACTTCTTCAAACAGTTTGACTGTTACAGACCCTCCACCATAACTTCTTCAAACAGTTTGACTGTTACAGACCCTCCACCATAACTTCTTCAAACAGTTTCAGGGACCAAACGTTCCTCTGAGGACAGTTTGTGTACAGAGTTATGAACATATACCACAGAATCTGTACATTTCTCCAACTTTCACATTTCTCTACCAAAACTAAATACTGCACCTTTAAAGGGTACTTTTATTTACTTTACGTTTTCTTTTATATCAGATTTTTTGCTTCTACAGCAAAACATTTCAGACTGAAAGACGAGACTCATAACTCCACCACTCATTTTTAATTTAACCCCAAACAAAATCAAACTCATGACACTTCAAAAAGCAGCTCTAGATTGTATCTGTGGTGTTTTATGATTGATCGGCTCATTAACAAAACATCTTTTGCCCCCCATGTGATGACACATATGAAGTGGGCAACCTTTTTCTTTTCAGAGTTTCCGAGTTGTTGTTCGTTCATTTGCATTTGACAACTCAGAAACTAGTTTTTCCGATGTTTCCGACCCCACATGAATGCACCATGAGTGTATTATTTTCCTGTACGCCTGTCTTATGCTGCGTTCATGTGGCGGGGGAGCGGGGGCATGCCACCCCTGGCCACCCATCATCTGGAACCGCCCCTAAACCCCGCCTCTCGCCCAATGACAGCTCGCCTCCCCCCACGATAAAAAGAGAGCGGTAAAAAATAATGATTGATGGATGCACATTAACGACAACAGTAGATTTATTTTAAAAACTAAAAGTTGAATACAACTTTAAATGAAAGTAAAGTAAAAGACGTCGCTCTGATGATGTGGAGGAGAGAGACTGACATCCTCACATGTTCTTCATACCTGTTCAACCTGTTTTTATTAACTTTGTTCCCCGTGTGGAAGTCAAATGATTCTTCCTCTAGAAAAGCAGAAGTGCGTTCATCACCTGAGAGAAGTTTCACTCTGTGTTACATTTAAAGCAGGGGTGCCCAATGTGCGGCCCGAGGGCCATTTGCGGCCCTTGAGGGGATTTTTTGCGGCCCGTGACTTCAAATAAAGAATCAGAAGATTTTGAGGCCTCGATTAAGATTATCACATTATCTTATTTTTATTTTTCATGTTAACAAGAACTGAACAATATTCCTCAAATAGAAAATGTTCAGTAACATGTTTTTTTTTTTTAAATCTACAGCTTTTACTATTTTCCACATTTTTTTGTAAACTATGAAAAAAACTTTTCAAACAAGCGGACTGTTGTTTAACCATTTAATGACCTGAGCTGAATGAAGAAAGCTTTTCTAAAAACATGAACCACGTTACAGGCTCTGAGAAAAAAACAAATAAAGTAGAACGAAGAAATCAAAATATTTGATTTATTTTATTAAAGGGTTTCTTTAGCGAGCCTTTTGATTCTGATCTACAAAGCCTTACTATTTTTAAAACTATATTTAAAAAAACAAAACCTGTGGCCCGCGAGCGATTCTAACACGACTATTTTGGCCCGCAAGAAAAAAACTTTGGACACCGCTGAGCTAAAGCATCGCAACCTTTCTGATGAGCAGGAATCAAAAGTCTTATCTTTTATAAAAACAGATGAAAGATGTATTTTGATGTGAGGTGGTAAAGTGAGGGCTGTGTCATAAACACGATTGTTTCCAGGCATCAAAGTTCAGCCGTTTACTGTGTCATCATAAAGACGAGCCGACTGGACTCTGGACTTACTGTAAGAAACATTTGACTTCCTCTCTCTTTGTCTGTCAGACGTTCTAAAGTTAATATTTCATCATGTGATCAACGTTTGATGTTTTTTAGACTTCGTATCAGTCGGCTTATTCCTGCTCGATAAAACTCAAACAAACACAACGTGTGAAATGAGAAACAGGAGAGAGAGAGAGAGAGGAAGAAGAGCGCGTGAAAGAGGACGTTAACGGTTCATGGTGAAGAGATGATAACAGATAAGAGCGTGACGACATTAAACAGTGTTGATTGTGTTGTTTCTTATCTGTCTTTTGTTCTTTTATTACATCAGAAACTTGAGATTTCTTTATCTTTAGTCAAATAACAAACTTTATTGACAGTTGTTCACGTGATCACAGAGCACGCACACATACATCCATCCTCTTCTCTCAAATACTAAACGATGTGTTCGAGAATAATCGGATTATTTAAGGTTGATGGAGAAATGTCAGAAATGTCTAGATTCTGACATCCTGTGGTTGGTTGTACTTCTTCTGTCCACCACTAGGGGCTGCTGTTTAACCACTCTGACGTTTGTTTAACTCACCAGGAACAACTCTGACATCACCTGTTCACCTTTTTTTTTTGTAACCAGGTAATTAATCAAGATCTACTTCATCATGGTGGCCTCTCCAAGATGGCGGCTGCAGCTCAAGTCATAATAAACATGACATGATTCATTTTTTAAATTCTAAATACTTTATTCATCTCTGAGGGAAACTCTGGTTTTACACTCGTTCACACATACACAAACAGCAGCTGAGGACTTTTATGAATGGAGTGATGTCAGAGGGAGGGGGAGGGGGGGGCTGCACATAGGGAGAGCATCAGAGCTGGCGGGGGGTTCAGTGCGTTGCTCAAGGGCACCTCGGCAGGAGTCAGGAAGTGACCTGGCACCTCTCCAGCTACCGGAACAACGTCCTGCTAATCCCTCCAGACTGAGCTTCTGCAGATTTAGTAAACAGGTCACAGTGATGAGTCAGGCGTTACTACACCACATCGTTTTCTTAAAGCAGCTCTGCAGCGCAACGGTTAAAGAGTCACAACAATCGTAAAAAAGTCATAAAGTCGATTATTTTGAAATCACGATGATATACAGTTTTTAAGGTTTATTTTTAGGCTTGTTATTTGAAAGATTGTGGAAAGAGTCAGAAATCAGGGAGAGAGAGAGAGCGGGGAATGACATTTGGGAAAGGATGCACAGGTCGGATTCGAACCTGCAGACTGTAGCCCCTGAGACACAGAGTTGTCGGTTAAATTTGTTTTCCTTGTTCTGTCTTTAGGAGGCAGTAGAAGAAGAAAGAAAGGGGAGGAGCAAAAATGATGGAGGAGGCGGAGCATGAAGACGGCGTCAGCCCGGCAACCAACGGCACGGAGGAACCCACTCCTCCCACGGTAAGACGGCATAAAAAACAAAAAAAACTCTTAAAAATTAGAATTTCTTCAAATTTTTTAAACTTCTGAATTTTACTTATTGAATAATTTTGAATTCTTTTTTTTATCAAATGCAGAAAAATAAACGTGATTGAAACGCCTCCGCATAATTCAGATTGGAGGCCTCAGGGGCGTAAATATCGCGGCGTTAAACGGCGGTCTGAAGAGGACTATTGTTTTTAAGTTTAAGATGTACTGTCCCTTTAAGAGCTCATTCAAGAAACCAGCAAACCCCAGGTCACTTAGAAAGAGCGTGTGCGTGCACGTGTGCGTGTGTGTGTGTTGAGCCTCATTCCCTGAATTTCACTTCCTGGAAAGCAAAATGAAAACACAGAGGAAGATTGACGTAGAGGGGATTTATTTTTTATTTATTTTTGTGTGTGTGTGTGTGTGTGTGTGTGTGTGTGTGTGTGTGTGTGTGTGTGTGTGTGTGTGTGTGTGTGTGTGTGTGTGTGTGTGTGTGTGTGTGTGTGTGTGTGTGTGTGTGTGTGTGTGTGTGTGTGTGTGTGTGTGTGTGTGTGTGTGTGTGTGTGTGTGTGTGTGTGTGTGTGTGTGTGTGTGTGTGTGTGTGTGTGTGTGTGTGTGTGTGTGTGTGTGTGTGTGTGTGTGTGTGTGTGTGTGTGTGTGTGTGTGTGTGTGTGTGTGTGTGTGTGTGTGTGTGTGTGTGTGTGTGTGTGTGTGTGTGTGTGTGTGTGTGTGTGTGTGTGTGTGTGTGCGCGCGTTGTTACCGCTCATCTGTGTCAGGTGACCATTTACTGTCTTGAGTGTTCCGTTGACCTCTGACCTCCCTGCCTGCCGCCAATCACAACAGGGAGCCATCATCTCCGTGGCAAACTCACAACCTTTTGATCCGAGTTCTGATTGGCCCCCCTAAGATCCGGTTCCCACGGTGATTCCTCCGAGTGTTGTCACAATGCTTTGACCTCTGACCTTACCGGTGATGTTCTTGTTCCAGGAATGGAGGCGTGCGCTGCATTCAGGGACTGTAGGAAATGTGAAACTCCCCCTCTAAAGCTGATTTAGAAATCTTGACTTTCCAGGTTTACTCGCAGATAAATCAAAGTCTGAAGTAGGTCGGGCAACTAAATAATAATGAGGAGGCGCAGCAAAATGGCGGCATAAAGATATCCGGCTGTTTTAACCTTGTCTTGAATCTGATTGGACGCCATCTAACTTTGACTTCGTGCCCATTTTATGACCCGTAACCAGCGGTACTCTACTCAAGGACGCTTTTTCTATTTTTCCAGGAAGCAAACAGCAACTTCAACCACACCGACAACAACATTGTCAGCTCCCGTCCAGCTGAGGCCACGCCCGAGGTCACCATGGAAACAGAGCAGGGCGAAGGTAAAACCAGTAGAAAGAAGAAGTACTTTGACCTTATAGAGCCCAACAGTGTGGTTTGGTTGGAAAAAAACACTTTAATTTTCTCCTCAGCGGAGGCATATTTATTATAAAAACAATCGGTCCAAGCACTGAACCTTGTGGAACTCCATGCTAACTTTGGTGTGTA
The DNA here is from genome assembly GCF_963584025.1 of Labrus mixtus. Taxonomy (NCBI): domain Eukaryota; kingdom Metazoa; phylum Chordata; class Actinopteri; order Labriformes; family Labridae; genus Labrus; species Labrus mixtus. The sequence goes on along the minus strand of NC_083634.1, from coordinate 20,159,138 downwards.
AAGAGGACTTATAGAACAACTTAAAGCAGTCCCAGTGATTCCAAGTAATTGTTCTAGCTTTGTAATGTGATGGTCCCCCCTGTCCGAGGCTAGAAGTAGATTATTTGTTTATGTAGTCTGGAATGGTTGTTATGCTAATGTTAGCTCGCCTGTATTCTAATGTGTCTGTTAACTTCCATCCATTTTATTTATCGACTCTGTGTGCATTAAAGTTCCCTCTGACGTGCTCACACAGTACTGATGTTAATAAGTTCACCATAAGAGACACAAACAGGTGAATAACGCCGTCATGTAACTCCAGTTTGTTGAATTCTTCAGGGACACCGGAGAGAGCAGGAAGTGGATCTGTGGTCGTTCAAGGCAACAACAAGAACCCGGCCAGCGAGAAGCTGCTGAGAGTCAGGAAGTGGAGCATCACCACGTATAAGGTGAGACTTTTATCAAGAGGTAAATATTTAATTTACAAATCAACAAATCAGTCGGTCTCATTAAAGCCCCCCCCCGTCCCTCCGTCCCTGCAGTGCACCCGCCAGGCTCTGTCAGAGAAACTCGGCCGCGGATCTCGCACCGTGGATCTGGACCTGGAGCGTCGACTCGAGCTGCTCAGAGACGACCGACAGCGCTACGAAAACGTCACTAAGGTGGCTCAGACGCTCGCCAATCAGCTCGCTCAGATCACCATTACCCAGAAGACACTGGGGGACGCCTTCAGTGAGCTCAAAGTGAAAACACCAGCGCTGCATGTGAGTCTTAAGCTGAGGGATGAAGGAGGAGAATTTGTTTTGGTCTGAAGATCTGCTCTGAAAGTCGCAAAGTAAATTAACAAATAATCTGAGAGTTGATGGAGGTGGTTACTTAAAGTGCTTCAGAAACAAGGCGGCCATGTTGGAGTCAGCTGCTGTGGACCAATGAGAGCTCCTCTTTCTTTTTCTTCTCGTTTCTCAGGTGGAGTTCGGTCTGAACGCAGACGCCCAGAACTTTCTGTCAAAGAGCGGTGAGTCTCTGACGGAGTCCATTAACACCTTCACGTCGGACATGAACACGCTGGTCAGTAAAACCATCGAGGACACGATGATCAACGCCAAGAAATACGAGGCGGCCAGGTGGGCGGAAAGCACACTTCCTGTTTCCTGTCAGCTGATATTCACATAGTTTCAAATGTTTGACTTCAGAATAGGGATCAAGAATAAACCGTCTGACATTAAAGAAGAGACAGAGAAGCTGCTAACTGCACCAACAGGGGCAGAAAATGTGGTGTGCAGAAATGCATTCTGGGAAATGTAGGAAAATCACAAGTTAAGTAAAAGTACACATTAACCTAGAGATTTTTCCCATTTTATCACTCATGCCTTATTATATGAATGCAGAACAAGGGACAAGGGTGAAAAGGATTCTGGGAAATGTAGGAAATCAGTTTAGGAGAAGAAATAAAGTAAATCAAATTCTGCAGATTCAAGGTTTTCCAGACCATTACAGAACATCTGAACAAATAGTGAAAGTTTATGATTCAGACAATTCCACATACATTTCTTTTTTTTTTAAGTTCAGTTTTAAGTTCAGTTCATTTTATTTAATAAACACAACCACCATCAGATCACACACTAACCTTTAAGAAAAATGATCCAAAAGCACAAATATGTTGGAGAGCCTTTTCCCCCACGATGACCTCGTGAACTTCCCGTCCTCCAGGATCGAGTACGATGCGTACCGAGTCGACCTGGAGGAGCTGAACATGGGACCCCGAGACGCCAACACGCTGCCCAAACTGGAGGCGGCTCAACAAGAGTTTCAGGGCCAGAAGGAGAGATTTCAGAAGCTCCGAGACGACCTGAGCGTCAAAGTGAAGCTGCTGGAGGAGAACAAGGTGAGCGAGGAGATCTGTGGTCGATTTGTAAACGTTGAATGTGTCAACCTCCACAAATCCTCAAGAGATCCAACATAACTTGTTTTTCTCACTACATGACACTGATGTGTTTGAAACAGTTGAGGCTCCTTCTTTTGCAGGTCAAAGTCCTCCATAACCAGCTGTTGCTGCTCCACGCCGCCGTCGCCGCTCACAGTTTATCATGTCACAGCTTCCTGGAGAAAAACAGCCAAGAGGCCGAAGAACTCCTCAGCAACGGCAGCGCGGACTCCCCCTCCTGGCTGGAAGAAAGTTGACACAACAACAACAACAACAACAACAACTGAATCTGACCACACGGGAGGTGCACGGACGCCGGACTGGAATCTGTTTTAGGAGAAATGGACGCTGTTTTATGAAAAGTAAGAGAGAGGATTCTTTTGAGACTTTTTTTGATTAGGAAATGAGTTTGAATGAAATTTGGGAGGGTTGCATTGTGAGGTAGTTTATTTATACCAGAGTCGGATTGAAGTTTGTTTGTCTGGGAATGAAGTCCTGGAAACCCGATCGTTCACTACAGAAATTAAAAAACGATAGATTAGAAATCATTTTGGGGTTTTGAGCCTGCAGGACTGGAAAGTCTTAAAAAATGTAGAATTAGATCATCACCAAAATCTGAAAATATTGTGAAACTGCACAGGAAGCTTTGGGAAGTTTTCAAGAAGTTGTTCATTGTTCTCGGGACAAAAGGGACTGTGAAGAATGAACTCTCTTTTCTATATTACTCGTACATTTAAGGACTTACAGCACTTGTGACTTGTGACCTGTTTAACAGAGACACAGTCATACGTACCCCCTCCTGGTTTTCTTTCCTCTGTCTTAGTGTGTTGGGGAGTAAATCCATCTAATCCTTTGTGAGGCACTAAGCCTTTCTTTGAACTTCAAAAAAAATCCCCTCAGCCACTGCAGTCAGAAACTCACAGCGACTCAAAGTGCCTCAACACCACTGCAGGAAAAACATGAACCATCCACAGCTCCTCATGTGGACGCTTCTGATTGGTTTAAGGGTCCAGGATGATGGATTCTCGTCTTTCTAGCAAAACAAAGATCTTCTGTCACAGTTTTTAATTTTAAGTCGATGCTTATCATTTGTCAACAAATGAAAAACGTGACCCGGCGGAGATCAAACGCCAAAGATGAAAATCAATCCAACTTATTTAGCAACTTTGTGAAGCTTCAAAGTGCAGCGTTTTCTTTTTTTTTTTATATCTTAGTTAAAAAATATATTTGAATTCATGGTTTCAGATTTGTCGGAAAGTTTTGTTTTGTTTTGTTTGCTCGATCTATCCAAACATCCTTCCGCCTTTTTATATTTCCTGTGACTTTGATGTCATGATCTGTTCGTGTTTACGTACCTCAAACGACGACGACGACTATGCAACGACTGTGGATGTTATTTGTGCAATAATGTTTCAAAACCGTTTACCTTCAGAAATGATGACTGTTAATGACTCTATATCTCTGTCTTCCAAAGCGTAACCAATAAATATTACATTAAAGGAGCAGTATGTACCTCTGACCCCTAGTGGTTAAAATGGGTACTGCAGTCTAAATTCTAAACATCATAGAGATCTGTCTCCCCCCCCCTCCTCTCTAGAGTCCATGCTCACTCAGGTCACCATGTGGTGGACTCTGAAGCTTCAGTGTTTATCCAGCTCTGCATGGGTCTGTAAACCTTTCTGTGTTCTAACCTCTCTCCATTTTTCAAAAGCATCTCCAATATTGATCCTAGTTTGAGCACGTTTCTGCTCGTGGAGCTTATTAGAAACATGCAGAGGCTTTTTAGGTCGGGTACAATCACTTCTATCTGAACCACTTCTCTTGACCGCTTCCATCGCTGCAACACCTGTTGACCTGATAACTGCTCTCATATCTGACAAACCGAGGGGCGTCCAAAACAGCCGTGTGGGGGGGGGTCTTAAAAGCGCCTACCTTCTCTGGTCCAAACAAATCCAGAGCATTCAGGAGCAGAATCTAAACTCTTACTGATTGATAATGACTGTTGTTCTTGTGACTTGTTTGTGAGAGAGCAAAGAATAACAGTCTATCATCAGTAAACGGGGAGACTTTTCTTTTCAGATAATAACTTTACTATAAGAGTTTTATAATTTTATGTGTTTGAGATCTTTATTTAGAATTGGAAAGTTCATGTTTGACTTTGGTAAACCGTGAGGACTTCTTTACTCTGCAGACAAAGTTTGAAGAAGATATTCTCCTGAAACTAAAGAAAAACAAATAAATGGAAGAAAAGCTCCTAAATGTAACGGGGTTAACTTTTATTAAACTCTTAACTACGGTGAGATGACTGAAAAAAAAACAGAAAAAGACCCGAACAGACTGATCTCAGAAATGGACGGCTCACTCTGGATCTGACTGAAAAACAGCGACTAGACCAAAAAGGGTTAAAGGTGAATTCTTCTTTTTATTTAAATTATAAACACCAAACAGGGACCAACGTGTGATTAAATATCTTTGTGTTTAAAGTGTTTATGTCGTTTAAAACTGCCAAATAAAAATATTGAGAGACTTCTGATGTCACGTCTTTATGTGTCAAACTCTGATTATTTATTCAGTCATTAAATCATTTTTCATTTCAGTTGTGGTAAAAACGTTCTTCATGTTCAGATGTTTCTCACACACAGGTGTGTCGTTCACTCTGATGAACAATGTGTGTTTATTAGTTTTGCACTTGAGACTCTTTCTGTCTTTAAGAGAGATTTAGAGGAGGGGGGCGACTCGGGTCTGTTTGTGTTTCTGTTGCTCTGATTGCTTTGAAGAGAGGCAATTATTCACCAGGCAACACACACAACCTTGTGTGTGTGTGTGTGTGTGTGTGTGTGTGTGTGTGTGTGTGTGTGTGTGTGTGTGTGTGTGTGTGTGTGTGTGTGTAGAAAAAAAGAGAGGGAAGCCTGACAGTTTTTTAAAAATGTTTTGCCAAGGGAGGAACCAGTATAGAGCTTATCTAGGACAAACACACACACACACACACACACACACACACACAGTAAATTAATTTGTCTTTCAAGTCAAACACACACACCTACTTTAATGAGTGTGTGTGTGTGTGTGTGTTTCCTTACATCCTAGCAGGTGGGCGTGTTCTAGGGAAAACTCTCCCTTCTCCTTCTTCCACCTGATTGAGTGATCACGCATGCGCAGACTGCCTGGGGTCCCCACCTCTCTCTCTCTCCTCTCTCTCTCTCGCTCCCTCCCTCACTCCCTCCCTCTCTCTCTCTCTCTCTCTCTCGCTGTGTCTCTCTCTCTCTCTCTCTCCCTCTCCCCCTCCCTCCCTCTCTCTCTCTCTCTCTCTCCCTCTCCCTCCCTCTCTCTCTCTCTCTCTCTCGCTGTGTGTGTGTCTCTCTCTCTCTCTCTCTCTCGCTGTGTGTGTGTCTCTCTCTCTCTCTCTCTCTCTCTCTCTCTCTCTCTCTCTCTCTCTCTCTCTCTCTCTCTCTCTCTCCCTCCCTCCCTCCCTCTCCCTCCCTCTCTCTCTCATGCACACACTCGCACTCGCTGCTTGTGGATGTGACAGCCGGAGTGCCAAAGCGGGATTCGGTGTTAAATCCTATTTTCTCTAAATTTGGACGTTTTCAGACGGAGTTTCTGCGCGGGAGCATCCGCGCCGTTCAGAGCCGTTCATCCCGGTGAGTTCAGCTCTGAATTAAAACCCTCTCCACCGTCTTTCTTCACCCTGTTGATCTCGGTGTCACCTCCAGTTCACTACAGTGCTGCTCAGAATTTACTCAGCGGGCTATCAGGCGGCTAAACACGTCGTCACTTTACGCACGCCGGACTACGTTCATATTTTCACGTTTTCTTGCCTCACGCCTCAACACAGCTTCTATAATACTTAAATTATAAATTATTTTCAATTATCCAATCCCGTCATCACTTCGGCTCTGTAAAAGTGTTAAATAATTTAACTTAAAGGTGCGAAATCATCTGTTTTATATCTGTAATAACCATATTAATCTGTATTAAAGGTGCACTATGGAGTTTCAGTAGAGACATGTGAAAGTTGGAGAAATGTACAGATTCTGTGTTATATGTTTATAACTGTACACAAACTGTCCTCTAAGGAAAATGTGGTCCCTGAAACACTGCCAGAAGATAAAATGCTCCGCTAGAAGTTGTGGTGGTGGTAACTCTCCTGGTCGCTTTTTACCTCCAAACAGTGTCCAGGCAGACATTTTTTTCTTTTGAATAAAGTTTGTGTATTTAGTTTAAAAATATAGCATTTAATTTATTCACTTCTCCAACTTTCAAATTCCACGACCAAATCTACAGAGTGCACCTTTAAGTTTGGTCTGATGTCACTTCAAGATGCTTCTTCTTCTTCTTCTTCTTCTTCTTCTTCTTCTTGTCTTTTTCCTACGATATTTCTAAAATATACCACCTGTCTGTCTCTCTTTCTATTCATCTTTATTTATTTATTTAGACTCCGTGATGATAAATTGAATCTAAATATTTACTCAGTGTTCACTCATTCTCTGCTGTTCGTCCATGAAGACTTGTTATTGACTTAAGGTTCTTCCTCTTCTCCTTTTATTTCCTTAAAGTTCCTTATTTTATGTGTTTCATGTCTTTGTGGTTTCAGTTTCAATACATTTTCTGTTGTTTACCTGATCATTGATTTCGTCTATTAGGAGACATATTGGGACGTTTTTAAACATCTTTGATCCTCAAAATATTCACTTCACTGTCATAGAAGAGAGAAAAAAAGAAAAGAATCAGATTTTAAAAGGTGAAAACTGGAACATTTCTGTAGTAATCCCTGATATCTGTCCTCTCGTGTGTTTATGATAATCCTTATTCTCAGTCTGGACACGGTGAAGTGTTTGATGTCTGTGAGAATTTTGTTTTTATCTGTTTTCTTTTTGTCCTTCCTGGTTTAATTACTACAACACTTTTTAGTGATGTTTAAATGTCTCCAACGTCACTTTGGCTTCACAGAAATCAGTAAGCCTGTTTGTTTGATTGTTTGACAATTTTGGATAATTTAGACGTTAAACAATGAAAGTTATAATCAATAAACAGCCAGAGTCAGGGGCGTGTCCAGAGGGGTGACCACGGGGCCCCCCTTGAAATCTGATTGGCCACCCCATGTGCCACCTGAAAAAAATCAAAATCTATGATTGGCTATTTGCCTAATCGGAGGCGGGACAACAGCTTTCAACAAGCTAATCGTAGTCTGAGACCGAGACAAAATGCTTCAGACTCCGAGATCGAGACCTTTAAACATCGGTCTGGAGTCCAAGACCGATTTTTAAGAACTACAACGATAAGCGATAGTCACTTGATATGCCTTAAACCTTAAACACGGTCGATATTATCGGCTGGACGATTCCTCGGTCGGGCTCTAGAGAAATAAAAATGTACAAATATTGCTTCAGCGGCGGGAGCGAAGTGAGTTTCTTTAACGGCTTTTTAAAGGTACAGGTTTGTTCTCCCCGATCTGTCGCTCTCTTAACGTCAGCTCTGTGGTTGAGCTCTTAATGGATCCAGACTCTGCAGTGTCTGAACACAGACTCTGATGGGTTTTTCACACGAGCATTAGCAGGTTTTTTTTTTCACGCCTCGCGGGTTCTTAAACTCGCCTTACGTGTGTCAACAAACGAGTCGAAGTCTCCCACAGGTGACAGAAATAAACAGGAAACAGATCGCTCAAGACGTTTTCACATCCGGAAAATATCTAGATCACTTCAGGAGGACTGCTCATGAAGTCTGAGAGAAACACTCAGCTGTTTGTGTTCACACATGACGCTCAGAACAAGAAACTTCAGGAGTTTTCTGCAGGTGTGAAATCTTTCAGAAAAAGATGACAACATGCTCAAAAACGTAATTTCTCAGTGTCATGTTTCACTTTTTGATGTCACTACTATTTTTGCGATTCCTTGACATCCTTCTCGTCCTGTAACAATTCTACAATTCACTGATCAGACTCTTTTATCCAAAGTGACGTACATCAGAGAGTAAGAACAACACAAGCAAGGATCTAGAAAAAAGGGAACAATGTCAGTAAGAGCAAACGATCAGCTTTGAGTCCGATTGGACACACAGGTGCTGACAGGAAGTGACCAGAGGCAAAGCACAACATTGAGGGCAGTTCTTGAGAGCTCTAATCAGTATAGAAACCATCTTATAAGTCGTCGTTATCAAACAAAAACCATCGTCATTACCATCATCATCATCAATAATATGGAGACCATCATCATTAAGTTAGTAGGTATTCATGAAAGAGCTGGGTCTTTAGCTTTTTCTTAAAGGTGCAGAGGGACTCTGCAGAAACTCTCGAGGAGGTCGGATCAGCTGCTGGAGGATTAAAACTTCACACTTAGTACAAAATGTTCTCTCTGGGCAAAGTTTTTTGTTCTTTCTCGTCCTGTTCACAAGCGAGATGTGGTCACTCCGTTTACTCATTTTTAATCTGGTGCTGCTCACTACGGCACGGAGGCTTACACTTTGTGCAGGCTGAACTTTGACCTCTGAGGTTCATTCTGCAGACGTGGAATCCCACCCGAGCTGATTTGTGTTTTTGGGGATTTTTGGGATCATTTTGACCGGTTTCCACCCGTTTGAAACGTTGAAATGAACGCCGTCTTTTTCTCTTGTTGTCAGTGTTTCCACATCTCAGGAAGACGTAGCTGCCTCGTTAACTCATGCTGGAGATCTTTGGGTGTCTCATCGATTCATGGGTCAGGATTCAAACTGATTCTGGATTCATGGATTATTAGTCCATACTTCAGGGTCTGAATTTAAATCACTTTGTCTTCAGTCTTCATGCGTCATTTACTCCTCCTGGATAAAGTTTTGTCAGATTCCTCCCGGAGACAAACATCTGTGTTGTTGCCTCCTGCTGCTGGTTTTCTCTTCCTCCAGGCCGTCCAGCAGAGTGTAGCCAGGCCGCGGCGCTCCCTCTGCGGGGTGGCGTGCCCCGCTCTGATCCCCGGGCGTGTCGAGGAGGAGGAAACCCTCAGGATGACATTTAAGAATACAGGAAGCTGTTTGTTATCGTCTCTCTGCCTTGTCTTTTTTACTTTCTGTCGCCATGGTTACCCAAGAGAGCAGCGATGCTCAGCCGGTCCTTTG
>NC_083634.1:20140149-20142649 GCF_963584025.1 Labrus mixtus | reverse complement strand
CGTGTGATGGAGGATCAGGATAAAGAAACTTCAGGCCGAGGCGGTTTGATCGCTCGGGGAAAACAAACACATCAATATCAAGAAATGAAAAGTAAATAAGTAACTGTACGACATGAATATTAAAGTCTTAATCTGTGATGTTTCACACTTAAATGTAGAAATCAAGTATATCCTCTGAAAATAACTCTGTGAGTCATGACTGTCTACAATGGGTGTAACACCCGAGTCCCACTGTCTGTGATGTTTTCAGAGTTTTCAGAGTCCTATCTTCACTTTGTTTACATCGCCTGGACGGCCGGCTGACTCCTCCCCTCGTGTATAAAAGTTGTTTAATTGAGGGACTAGAGAAAAGAAGAATAACATACTGTACTCACTGCTTAACTGTGTTTCTAGATCACGCTCATTTCAGGTAAATTTACATGCAGTGTGAAGATACGAGCAGAATAAAGATCGCTAGCATTAGCATGCTAACACAACAATGCAGCGCGAGTTGTTTTGGTTTCATGCTGGTGCTCAAGGGCGACATCTGCTGGATCAAAAAAATCACATAAAATCACATTTAATTAACATTTAATTTATAAATTGTGACACGTTCTGTAGCTTCATGAATAAAACATAAATAATGTTGATGTTTGCTGAATGGCTTTAACTGATATGATTGTAATTAGAGCGATATGAAGTTTTTGGGACTGATACTCGTGTTGTAGGGAAGACATACCTGAGACCAAGAGATTTAGGGATTGAGTGCAGGGGGCGTGTCACTCAGACCGGAACTTTGAAAGGTTGCCGTGGAAACAAAGCCTGTCAGTGGTCTTGACCGATCTAGATTTAAAATCCTGAGTCCACAAAGTCTGGGACCGAGACCTTCAGAAAGTGGACTCTAGATCAAGACTCGATTTCGGGTACTTCAACTCTAGCCGATACCGATATCGATGTTAGGGGGGGGGGGGGTCAGATACCGATATATCAAACACTTGATGAAGATTTAGAATTTAATGAAGACCGCTCGACACTCTGGAGAGGGATGATCGTTATAGGATAGAGCTAGGCTAACAGCCTCCCCCTGTTTTCACTCTTTGTGCTAAGCTAGGCTAACAGTTTCCCCCTGTTTTCACTCTTTGTGCTAAGCTAGGCTAACAGCTTCCCCCTGTTTTCACTCTTTGTGCTAAGCTAGGCTAACAGCTTCCCCCTGTTTTCACTCTTTGTGCTAAGCTAGGCTAACAGTATGTAACAGAAAGACGTGAGCGTTGTGACATTTTGACATCGATCAAACGAGTTTCAATCCCAAAAATCAAGTTTCTACGTTTCTATCTTTCTTTCTCTTCAGCGACTTCGGATGTTCCCGAAGCGATGACCGATCTCCGTCAGCATCGCCCCACGTGTCACCATGGTTACCCATCAGCTCGGTGACTGCCGACCCTCTCCGCTCCGGTTCAATCAGCTGCTGGGATGCACGTGATGGCCAGCGTCTCCCAGGCCAATGAGAGGGAGGGCTTCTCCCTGCAGAAGGGGGGCGTGGCCGTCGCCGCTCCGACGACTCCTCCTTCGCCTCCTCGTCCTCCGTCGGGATTCTCTGATGTCAACCAGACGAGACCGCCTCCTCCTGCTCCCCCTCCCCCTCCTCCCCCTCCTCCTCTTCTTCCACCTCCCCCTCCCCCTCCCATGCCGCCCTTGCTTCCAGGCCTTGGAAACCCTGAAGGTGGTCTGAGGAAGAAGAAGAGAGTGAGGAGTTTCTTTTGGAAGACGATACCTGAGGATCAGGTAGAGTCGACGCTCAGTACTTTAAATCATCATTTACAATTCATACATAAACGAACCTATCCTGCATGTGTACCTGTCACAGGTGAAGGGGCGGGCCAACCTTTGGACTCAGGGTCAGGTGCAGCAGCAGTTCCAGATCGACGTCCAGACCATCGAGGAGCTCTTTGGTCAGAATGACTCACAATCAAACGGCAAGGCCGCGCTCGCCAGGGGAGGAAAGACCAGGAGCTCGTTCAGAGAGGCCAAAGAGGAGGTGTGTGTGTGTGTGTGTGTGTGTGTGTGTGTGTGTGTGTGTGTGTGTGTGTGTGTGTGTGTGTGTGTGTGTGTGTGTGTGTGTGTGTGTGTGTGTGTGTGTGTGTGTGTGTGTGTGTGTGTGTGTGTGTGTGTGTGTGTGTGTGTGTGTGTGTGTGTGTGTGTGTTTGTTTGTCTGTGTGTTTGTCTAATATGCAGGTTGACGTGTGCTGCTGTTTATTGAAGGTGTGTTCAGACAGTTTCCACCTGGGCTCTGACCTCACACTGACACCTGTTCCCCCCTCTCTCTCTCTCTCTCTCTCTGTCTCTCTCTCTCTCTGTCTCTCTCTCTCCTCTCTCTCTCCCCCCTCTCTTTCTCTCTCTCTCTCTCTGTCTCTGTCTCTCTCTGTCTCTCTCTCTCCCTCCCTCTCTCTCTCCCTCTGTCTCTCTCTCTCTCTGTCTCTCTCTCTCTGTCTCTCTCTCTCTGTCTCTCTCTCTCTCTCTCTCT
>NC_083634.1:20090088-20135088 GCF_963584025.1 Labrus mixtus | reverse complement strand
TATGTTTAAAGTGAAAGATCTTAAAGGGGACATATTCTCCCTAATTTGTTAAGTGTTTTTTTATAAATCTGGAATCACCACTTTAATTTCAGATATTTATTATTATATTGCTAAATGAAATTAAAGCTTGCATGTCCTTTTTGCAGGGAGGTTATGCAGGAAACGCAGTCGGCTTCAAGCTGTCGTCCCTCCTGTCTCTTGCCGACACAAAAGCCAACAAACCCGGCATGAACCTGCTTCACTTTGTGGCTCTGGTCAGTTACCTGTGTGTGTGTGTGTGTGTGTGTGTGTGTGTGTGTGTGTGTGTGTGTGTGTGTGTGTGTGTGTGTGTGTGTGTGTGTGTGTGTGTGTGTGTGTGTGTGTGTGTGTGTGTGTGTGTGTGTGTGTGTGTGTGTGTGTGTGTGTGTGTGTGTGTGTGTGTGTGTGTGTGTGTGTGTGTGTGTGTGTGTGTGTGTGTGTGTGTGTGTGTGTGTGTGTGTGTGTGTGTGTGTGTGTGTGTGTGTGTGTGAACTTGTTCTTTTGTCTTTGTGAGGTCCATTGAGAGGTGAGAGAGGAGAGAGAGGACATGTTAATGAATTCGGTTTGTGTTAAGTTTAGGGTTAAGATTATTAAGTATGTCTATGTCCTTCCGTTCTGTTGATCCTTATATTGACCTCTTGTGACTTAATTTAAGTTTCAAATTAAATATAAATGTAAAAAGTGATAAATTCTTCTTCCTGTAGCAAGCCCAAAAAAAAGGCGACAAGCTGTTGACGTTTCCTCTGAAGCTGAGTCGTGTCCAACCTGCGTCCAGGTCAGTTAGCATTTTTTTATATCAGATATTTAAATTACTTCAAATAGAGACTACATACCCAAAGTTATGTTTGTATTGTTGTGATTTTTTTTTTGTAGGATCTCTTTGGAAACGCTGGACACTGACCTGCAGAGTCTGACGTCTCGCACACGCTCGGTAGAGGAAAATGTCAAAAGAGACACGGAGCTACTGCAGCAACTGGACGACTTCCTTCAGGTAATAGTGTGTTCAAATCCTATTTTAAAGTGCTAATCTTAACATCAGCAGCGTGTTTTTACAAGTGCGTTTGTGTTTGTTTTGTTTGTCAGTCGGCCACGTCGTCTCTGTGCTCACTGCGCTTCAGTCGGCAGAAACTGAAGAAGGAAGGCAGCGAGCTTATCGACTTCTTCTGTGAAGACAGAGAAACGTTCAGATTGGACGACTGCTTCAGCATCTTCCACACCTTCTGCTCCAGGTTCTCTGCTGCTGTCAAGGTACCATCACACGAGCAGATTCAGAAGCAAACGTTGAAAAAAAACCAGACATAAAGTTCATCAATGTAACATCAAAGTAAAAGTCCATTCAAAGTCTGTCTTTCTGTTTAAAGGAGAACCTGGACAGGGAGGCTAAGGAGGCAGCACGACGCCTACGGATCCAGGAGCTGGAGGAGCAGAAGAGGCACTCGTGGGCGGGGGGCGAGGAGGTAAAATGACTCGCCTACAACGAAACACCAAAACACAAAAAGTGCTTCAAGTTACAAATGATCACTTTATGATTCTGTTGTAGGTGGGCGGAGCATTTAGGTTGCGGTGCAGCAGCGAGACGGATATGTCAGCTGCCATGTCGAGACACAGCGAGGCTGGGCTGCTGGTGGAACTTCTGACCCGCCCGCGCTCGCCCAACACTGTGGGGCGCTCGGGGAGCTTACGGCGCTCACGGAATTCTCCGTCGACCTCGCCGTCTATCGCTGCTGATCGCGAGCTGAGCATGCTCCTGAGGGTGGGAAACGTTGAGCACAATGAGGAAAAAGCTTTTTTATCAACCTCGCCTGAAACGAGAAGCCCTGGACTCTCCCCTCAGCTTCGGCCACTGAGTCCAAGGCTCAGGACATACAGCTTCCCCCAAAACCAGCAGCCTCAAGTGCAAACTCCTTCCTCCCCTCCCAAGATAATTTTGAGTGCAAACCATGCAACCGCAAATTACCTCAGCTACAATGCGACCCCATCTCAATTCAACACCATCAACACCATAAATAAAGATTCTCTCAAACCTACCTCTGATGTAAACCAGCAATCTGACAGCAAAGACGGACTCGATTTGAGTTTGAGCAGCCAGGGAACTCGTCCAGACCGTCAATCTGGTAGGAGGGGGGAGCTAGCTAGAGTTAGAAAAGATGATCTGGACTTTACTGGACCGATCGCCAGCTGTGACAAGGACTTTGAATCAGGCATGTCTGTGATTGTGGAAAAATGTACACTGGTGCCTGAGCTTAAAGTATTCGACAAGGTGACCAGCAAGAACGGAGGGCCTTCCACCAGTCATCTGCATGGATACCACCAGGATGATATGGTAGTCACTGATTTGGAAGAAGAGGTATTGGACAAATCCAAAGTCCAAAAAACACAGAATAACCTTCAGATCGCAGAAAAATCGGACGCGCAGATTTCTGAAACAAGCGCTTCCTTGTTGCAAAGAGAGGAAGAAGACAGACAAGAGGACAAGGTGATTGTTTGGTGCGTGACCAGTGTGTGTGAGGCGGCTGGAGACCTCTCAAACCCTGACACACATTCAGAAACGGCAAGGGATCAGAGAAGGAGTGACAATCAGGGAGGAAGTCAGCAAGCTTCCTCTGTTGCAGCCAATGGCATGCCTTTAAAACCTCAACTGGCCAATGAGAAGCAAGTGCCTGTACCCATTAGCAGCCAACCAGTGCCTGTTTCCCGCTGTGACAACACATCACTTCAAGGTGCTTCCCCAAGGTGGCGTCCAGCAGAGTCTCCATTGGCCAGTGATTTGCCTGCTCTCACCGAAGATGCCTCCAAGGAAGCTAAAGAACCAGCCAATCAATCGGAAGAAAAGGAGGGCTCCCCAAATGACAAGAGAGATTTTGAGAAGGTCCAAGAACAATCAATGGATAACCGGATCAGATACGATACGGGTTCCTGTTTGGACCCATGTGGAAAGACAGAAGCAGATTCTTCTTCTAAGGGAAAGGCACGACAATTGACATCTTCCAAACCATCCACCAAGAACCTCCCTACATCCAAAACTCAACAGTCTGGTATGAAACCTGCAGCCCCAAACAACAACTCTGCCACCAACAAGTACAAACCTGTCCGCACCCTTACCAACTCGGAGAACCAGGGCATGAGGCGGGTAGTTCCCATCTCAAGGACCAACCGAGGTATTCCATCTCAGAGCAAACGTCCCGAGAAAACCCCTGGAACCCAACAGGGCTCGTCTAGCACTGGGAAACCTGCTGGTTTGAAAGCCTCCAATGTCATCAGTGCATCCATTGGTCGAGGAGAGAGGCCCTCAACTGCTCCTTCATCCCGCCGCTCCAGCATCCACAAGGCCGCGGACCCCAAGGATTCGAAGGACCAGAAGGTTCCAGGTGCTCGGGCGTCTACCCAAGAGCAGAACCTGGGCTTGCAGAGGAAGCCGTCCATTCGGAAGCCTTTGGCAAAACTCAAACCCCAACCAGAGGAGAAGATGTGTCGCTCAACGCTAAGGGCGCTCGCTCAAGGAGGTGTAGGTAGCGTCAGTGCCCCTGCTACTCCAATGCACAAAGCAGGAACCCCTTCATCAATGCTTCCAAGTTTTGCCCGAAACACCGCCTCTTCCTCTTTCAGACGAACTAGCACCCCCCTAACTCCTCCAACTCCACCTCAGTCACCACAGTCTGGCTTAGACGCGTCTCCTAAATCCTCCCCCAAGACCACATCATTCTCAACCGTCACCTTACCCGGCACCTCCTCACCTTTTATACGAACTGGCTCATTGAGAGTCTCCACCACCCCCAGATCCTCAGATCACAAGAACTCCTCCTCAACCCCATTAACAAGGTCACAGAGCATTAGGGTGCCTCCTCGCTCATCCCCCCATGACTCACTGGGTCCCCCTAGAGGACACCGGCGGAATGACAGTGGCACGTTCTCAGACAAGTCGAGTCATTCTAGGGACTCGAGCAAATCCACAAGGCCAACCTGGAGATAACAGGACATATCTGAGACAGCATTCTCACAGGGAATCTCACGCTCCTATCTTTTTTTTTACAGCAGTACACCAGAGAATACATTCCAATAAGTTGTTGGTCTACTACCGCCTTGATCTTTTTGCGTTGTATCACTGTGTAGTCTTTGTGTTTTAAAGGGTTGGCTTAATGCAAAAACAGCCCAAAAACACAAAAAATATACCAAGCAGTGCAGTGGCAGATTAAATACTCCTGTGCTCTGAGGTAGAATCACTGTTTTTGTCTATGGAGTTTGGCGGCTTTGAAGAGAGCGATGTTACAGCTGCTTCCAGCTTCCCAAAAGAATCTTCCTCTTTAACAAATAAAGGTGTATCTCTTTAGGGAAACCTTCTGTTGACTGACACTTAGAGTAACAATCTGAGTCTGTCAGTGACTAAAACCACTTTTAATTGACACGACTGGGCCCACTATAACATTACAGCCAATCTTTTGGCCGTTGGTTGAAGCAAACAGAAATATTTGTTGTTGCATAGCTTAAATAATACAGGAGTTACCCTGTATGTACACTTTGCTTACCTTATTTTGTAAGGTGTTTATAATGTCTTCTAAAAGATGATTCATGTCATTAAAGCTGTTTTTTTACATCCAGAGCCCAATGTAAAGGTCACCACGCCCCCTCTCCTTAAGAGGAATTCATTGACTTGCGTTAATGTCGTATACATTTTCCATCCCCTTTAATAATCACGACTTCTACCCCACTAAATAATCTAACTTTCCTATTCTGGTTTTGAGAAACAGTCACAAAGTTGAAACCAAGAGGAACATTTTTCAGGACAGACTTTTTTTGCCTTCAGTTAATGACGTCCAAGTACAGATAGTTACACACATGGCCTTCTGAAAGCTCACATGAGCTTTATTAAGGGATTAATAAGACGAAAATTGTCTACATGTATTTAGAGATTTCTTATTCCTGCCATGTTTCTGGCAGTTAAAGTGACTGAACATCCAGCTGTGTTTCCCCCTTGATTTAAAAACACTTAATTTAATGTCTTAATTTGTATTGATTCTTTAACGTCTCTAACTAACCTGAGGACTCTCTTAACATCGGACCTGATTGAATTAGAAATCATAACACGATGATTATTGTAACACATTAGATTGCTTTTATGAATCACAGATAATCATGAACTAATTAAAAAAGTGAATATTTTTGACAAAGATGTACAAAGTGATTTAAACCATCAGCGTCGACTCACTGGGAAAAGTCTGCAGTGCCAAGTTTGTTCATATGAGAATATTTGTATGTTTATGTGTCTATATTTATGTATGTATTAATATTTGATATATATATTATCTATATACTAATTAATAAAGTGTTATACCGCCAACACACACTGTTCTTTCTTCTTATTCCAAAACTGTCTGAACATATCTTGTTTTTGTTTTTTCTTCTTCTACTGTTTACGTCTAAATGAATTGAGTTTAAAGATTATTTAGCACTTTGTTTATAATCCTGATCTGAGTTTTTGTTCAGATTGTTCATATGAGCACTTCTAGGGATTACAATGTCAGTACGTCTGTTGGTCCACCACTGGCCTCAATTTGTCCTCTACTGCCACCTTGTGGTAGACAGAGTGAAGTGTGGAAGGATGAAGTTTTGAGCTGGTTGGTGGGGTTCTTGCTCAAGGGCACCCGGCTCCTCTCCAGCTACCAGACCAATTTCCAGATTTGGTCCACTTGAACCAGCAAACCTCAGGTTCCCAACCCAATTAGATTCAATTCAAACTTCTGTCATTTATTTCAAGGATAGCCCCTTGAGATGCATCATCTCATTTTCAAGGGGGTCCTTACAAAACATAAATGAATCATCATAATACAAAATCAAAATAAAAGGTAAATCCAAAACATAATACCAAACATTTAAACACAGAGACACACACACCACAAACACACACACACACACACACACACACACACACACACACACACACACACACACACACACACACACACACACACATACACACACACACACACACACACACACACTCACAATCACATTCACTCACACTCGCTCACACTATACAGTACATACACACTATACAGTACATACACACTATACACACTATACAGTACATACACACTATACACACTATACACACTATACAGTACATACACACTATACACACTATACACACTATACACACTATACACACTATACAGTACATACACACTATACACACTATACACACTATACAGTACATACACACTATACACACTATACACACTATACACACTATACAGTACATACACACTATACACACTATACAGTACATACACACTATACACACTATACACACTATACACACTATACAGTACATACACACTATACACACTATACAGTACATACACACTATACACACTATACACACTATACACACTATACAGTACATACACACTATACAGTACATACACACTATACACACTATACAGTACATACACACTATACACACTATACAGTACATACACACTATACACACTATACACACTATACACACTATACAGTACATACACACTATACACACTATACACACTATACAGTACATACACACTATACACACTATACAGTACATACACACTATACACACTATACAGTACATACACACTATACACACTATACACACTATACACACTATACAGTACATACACACTATACAGTACATACACACTATACACACTATACAGTACATACACACTATACACACTATACAGTACATACACACTATACACACTATACACACTATACACACTATACAGTACATACACACTATACACACTATACACACTATACAGTACATACACACTATACACACTATACACACTATACAGTACATACACACTATACACACTATACAGTACATACACACTATACACACTATACAGTACATACACACTATACACACTATACAGTACATACACACTATACACACTATACAGTACATACACACTATACAGTACATACACACTATACACACTATACAGTACTTACACACATAGTGTACGCAACATTAAGGTACAGAACAGTACATACATGTAGATATGAGATACACGAGCAAGAGGAGAGTCCAGACAAACAGAGTCCAACAGAGAAAGAAAATCAAAAGCAAGAGCAGGATGTTTGACAACGAGTAAGTAGAGATGATTTAAAGATATGAAAAGAGGTGATAGATCTAAGTGAGCGAGGTAAGTTATTCCAATCTGATGGAGCTTTAAATTGAAGTTAAACCTTCATTCACTGAGGTTTCCTTCATTTCTGATGCCGTGGAGATTACAAGCACAGAAACACAACAAACACTCAGACTCAGTGACAAAGAAAAGTCCCTACAGACTGACAGACGGACCCCAAACAAAATCACAGTTTTGTTTGAAAGTAGAACTTTAAGAATTTAACAAAAGTTTATAATCCAAATTTTAAAATAAATGTGTCATAGACAAAAAGTATACACACTCAAATGTTCCTTTATGACGTCTCTTGAAGCAGTATTCTTTATACTGTTAGTATAAACTAATATTATATTATTAATATATTACTATATTTACCATGTCTATTTGTACTTTGTGTAGATTTCGACTTTGAAACTTAGTTTATTGCAAAAAAGCAAACAAAAACAAACGTTTTCTTTAAAAACCACAAGGCGCGCCAAAACCGCGTCACTCATTTACATGACGTCATCAAAGCGCGCCAAACAAAGCTCCATGTGCAGGAGCAGAAAACAACGGAGCGCCTGAAGTTTAGTGTCTCTGCTTCTTGACATGTTGAAAGTGTAAAAACATAAAAACGGGGATGTAAAGTGGAAAACCAACAAGATTTGTTGACTTTTGTGGTAAAATACTGAATAAAATAAGAAAAGACTAGAAGATAAGAGAAGGAAAGAAGAACCCGGTGTTTAAAATTTAAAGTCCGGAGGAGCCTCAGGAGGTCAGTCTGCTTTGTTTTACATCTTTTATCTTTAGTTTACGTTATCTTTGGTTTTGTCTAAGTTTATTGTGTTTACTATAATTCCTGTTATAAATACAGCTGTTCTCCACAGAGCCCTCTGAAATTAATCCAATGAGTCTCTGGAGTCCTGTTCATCCACATTTATTTATTTAATAACTATTTTAGATGTTTAAATTGTTGCTGCACATTTTACTGCCTGATGTCAAATGTTTCTAATGTTTAAAAGTTGAGTCTGTGCGGGCTCAGCTTCTCAAAACTTTCCTTCTAGTCAAAGTCAACTTTATTGTCAATTTCAAAATATGCCAGAAATACAGTGGAATCGAAATTGTGTTTGTCTCCGTCCCACGGTGCAATACAACCAAAATAAAATAAAATAAAATAAGATAAAATAAAATAAGGTAAAATAAGATCAAATAAAATAAGATCAAATAAGATCAAATAAAATACAATACGGTAAAATAAGATCAAATAAAATAAGGTAAAATAAGATCAAATAAAATAAGATCAAGTAAAATAAGGTAAAATAAAATAAGGTAAAATAAGATCAAGTAAAATAAGATAAAATAAAATAAGGTAAAATAGATAAAATAAGGTAAAATAAAATAAGATAAAATAAAATAAGGTAAAATAGATAAAATAAAATAAGATAAAATAAGGTAAAATAAGTAAAATAAAATAAGGTAAAATAAAATAAGGTAAAATAAGATCAAATAAAATAAGGTAAAATAAAATAAGATCAAATAAAATAAGGTAAAAGAAGATAAATAAAATAAGGTAAAATAGATAAAATAAAATAAGGTAAAATAAGATAAAATAAAATAAGGTAAAATAGATAAAATAAAATAAGGTAAAATAGATAAAATAAAATAAGGTAAAATAAGGTAAAATAGATAAAATAAAATAAGGTAAAATAGATCAAATAAAATAAGATAAAATAAAATAAGGTAAAAATAGATAAAATAAGATAAAATAAAATAAGGTAAAATAGATAAAATAAGGTAAAATAGAAAAAATTAAATAAGGTAAAATAAGATAAAATAAAATAAGGTAAAATAGATCAAATAAGATAAGATAAAATAAGGTAAAATAGATCAAATAAAATAAGGTAAAATAAGATAAAAAAAATAAGGTAAATAAAATTGAAAGAAAAAGTAAACTTGAAATGTGCAGTAAACTGAGTGTACTTTTGAATAGCTGTCAAACGATCAAAACTTTTAATCATGATAAATCGCCCAATTTCAAACATTAATCGCGATTAATCGCGTTTGAAACTCCATTATTTCGCACATAAAAAATAAAAATAGTTTGGCTTTAGTTTTGAGTATTTGCGTTAAGCTGAGAGCCGAGACTTTACTTGCTGTTTTAATTCCACCCTGCTTTTATTTTGAAATAAAGTAAGGCCCTTCTAATGACCCCATACTGGTTGCCTCGGACTTATATTTTTGTTGCCATGGTTTAGTGTTTTAGTACTCGAAATCGGTCTCGGTCACTTTTTGAAGGTCTTAGAATCAAAAGCATTTTTACTCTTTCCTACCGTATCGTCTCCTTCCTATCGTAATTCTTGTTTCTTTTTCTCAGGATGTTTCTTATGATGTCGGCTGCCTGAAAGGAGAAACTGATGGAGGAAGAGCGTCAGGAAAGGAGGGAGGAGGAGAGGGACGATGTTCTCGAGGAGGAGGAGAGGAAAATAAAAACTCTGTCCAGGAGAAGAGAAGAAGAAGACGAGGAGGAGGAGGAGGAGGAAGAGATGATGAAGGCAGACATTAAAGACAAATCACAGAAGCAGCTGATTGGTGGACACACTCCGATCTCCGCCTCCTCCTCCTTCATCTCCTCTCCTTTCCTCTCCTCTTCTCTGTCCCGGGTGAGAGGAGGCGAGGAAGAGGACGAGGTCAGAGTCTCCATAGTCACCATCGAGGACGAGTCATGTCCGTCCGAGCCATTTGGCACCGCCCACCTGGAAACGCCCAATCAGATCACACGCATAGAGGACGGAGGAGACAGGAAGGAGGAAGAGGAAGGAGAGAAGAAAAAGGAAAAGGAGGAGGAGGCAAAAAGTGATGGAAGAGAGGAGGAGGATGAAGAGATGACGTCACCATCACTTCACCTGCAGAGTGAGGTAGGACTGATTTACTGCACAAACACAAGTTAGAAAAAGAATACATTTCTAAAGGAGCAGTATGTAACTGTGACGCCTAGTGTTTAAAATGGGTACTGCAGTCTAAATTCTAAACATCATAGAGAGCTGTCTCCCCCCCCCTCCCTCCTCACTCAGGTCACCATGTGGTGGTCTCTGAAGCTTCAGTGTTTATCCAGCTCTGCATGGGTCTGTAAACCTTTCTGTGTTCTAACCTCTCTCCATTTTTCAAAAGCATCTCCAATATTGATCCTAGTTTGAGCACGTTTCTGCTCGTGGAGCTTATTAGAAACATGCAGAGACAGACAAGAATCTATAATCTAAAAGAAAAAATAATAAAAAGAAATTCTTCCGAGTAAAAAGTAGATTTAAGAGCTCACATGTTTCATCCTAAACTGACTCGGGTCCAAACTTGTCACCTTTCTGCAAAATTCGCCTGAGATTGCACAATATCGCCGATCCGACCGCAAGAAGCATGAAACCTGATTCAATGAGTCAATGTGCAGCACATGGCTCATTTACATCACGTTATTTTCCCGTGAAAACACTGTGGAAAGATTTCTGTTAAACATGCTGTCTGATCATAATGTTTGGTATCCAGAGGTAAAGAGAGAGAGAGAGATATGTGTTCTGAAGGTAACTTCATCCAGCTCTCTGCTTCATTATTATCTCAGGAAACATTAAAGTGACAGCTGGTCAACACGTAATAAGAGAGAGAATATAAACTTAATGAGAATCAGCAGGAGATAAAACATCAGGTTCATATATTATAATGTTTCATATTTAATGATAGAAGAGAAAATATTGTCACACTTGATGACTGTATGATGATGTTCTCTCAGACTCTGAGAGATACCTGCACAGTGACTGTCCTTCACATCACCTCTTAGTGGAACATGGTAAGACCTGTTCTGCAAATTCATCCCATTTCTAAAAAGGGACTGAAGGTTGGGAGCATCATGGGGGTCTTCATGTTACACTGAAGCTTTATCAGAAAGTTAGAACAGAACATAGATATCAACAAACAATTGTGTTTTTCTGATTGTTTGCTTCTTTAGTCTGAATGATAAAATCTTCTGTAAATTCACATTTTAAAGCTGATATTTAAAAAAAGAATAATAATCTTCCCGGACCCCCTTGGGGGTTTGGATTCACCTTTTTCATCCCTGATGAGTTTGCACCCCTGCTGACTGAATGCCGCCAGCAGGTGGCGACATTTCAGGCTCAATTTAAGACATCAGGCTTTTATGACAGCAGAGGAACTGTGTGTGTGTGTGTGTGTGTGTGTGTGTGTGTGTGTGTGTGTGTGTGTGTGTGTGTGTGTGTGTGTGTGTGTGTGTGTGTGTGTGTGTGTGTGTGTGTGTGTGTGTGTGTGTGTGTGTGTGTGTGTGTGTGTGTGTGTGTGTGTGTGTGTGTGTGTGTGTGTGTGTGTGTGTGTGTGTGTGTGTGTGTGTGTGTGTGTGTGTGTGTGTTCAGGGACAAGCCAACGACATCAGCGTCTGTGTTTGTGTGTGTGTGTGGTGTGTGTGTGTGTGTGTGTGGCGCGTTCAGGTGCCTTTGTGTCTCCTGTTTTGTCGTCTTTGTAAACAAACTGGACCACAGCTGCTCTGCATGTGTGTGTGAGGTCAGAGTGAGAGAAAGTGTGTGTGTGTGCGTCTCCTTTTACCCCTGACAATGAAAAAACGGATGAAGGGAAAATTAAGTATCCGTTTTTCCAACTGTCACTTTTTTATTTCCTCGTTTTTCTTTACTTTTGTCACCACACACGTCGTCACAGATCGTTCTCCAGCTTTGGTTCGTTTTTATTAAACAGGATGTAGAAGACACGTGTTCAATCAAAAAGTTTGGTCAGAGCGGTTGTGATGCTTTTTCTGGAAAGTCCCATGTCAGCTAAAATCAGACTTACTTTTTAACGTTTTAACGTTTTAATTAATTAGTAGAAAAATCTGACAATGAGGCAAACAGAAGGTTTCAGGACTTTTTTGTTGTGTTTTTATATCTAAAAATTATATTTTGACCTTGAAGTTAGCGCGGTGAGATATTAATGAATGGCAATTGGTCGAATACATTTGCTTAGATTCGGGTTTTGCAGTCCGTAGACTTCTACAAAAATCAAGCATCACACTTCCCTCAGTTTAAAAAGAAATCTCTGTTGATGTAAAAATGGGATTTTGTGTCATAAACTGCAAAATTTGTCTTCATTGTTTCATTTACTTTGGATGTAATTGTGCGACTTTAATTTGACCTCAAATCAACTCTGAACTTCGCTTGTCTTTGATGCCAAAGTGAAAATACGTTTCCCATCATGCATTTTTGTTTGAAGTACACAGATAAGTAAAAGAAGCCAGCTGATGTTCACACCTGTACATTTTCAGGTGATTAACATATATAAAAATGAATTTAATTAACATTAATTCATGAAATGTTTAATTACAAAATAATGATCTGTGAGTCTCATTTATTATGGAAAGCACAAGAAACTGTTATTTCCTGTTTGTTTGTAGTCATTCCAATGAATTTAATAAACACACTTTCTCCTACACACTCTCTCTTTCACACACACACACACAGAGAGACACACACACACACACACACACACAAGGACAGTAGGGACTAGGAAGGTGTGTGTAGGAATGCGCAGCAGTGAACATTCCTCAGATTCCTCCTGTGGGATCATGGGATATGAAGTCTGCCCCCATAAGAACTGTTAGCTTGTAACACACACACACACACACACACACACACACACACACACACACACACACACACACACACACACACACCCTCAGAGCAATCTATGACACTCTAAGCATGATGGGATACTTTATTAATAATTTATGTTTGATTGTAGTTCTCTTTGTGGCCACTAGAGGCAGCGCTGTTTTTTTTAAATCCAGTTCAAAGCTGATTATTGAAGATCAGATTTAGTGGTGGACAAATAATTTCTATTAGTGTGTGTGTGTGTGTGTGTGTGTGTGTGTGTGTGTGTGTGTGTGTGTGTGTGTGTGTGTGTGTGTGTGTGTGTGTGTGTGTGTGTGTGAGAGAGACAGACTTGAAAAAACTAGGGCACTAATCTGGTGAGACATGCTCTGTAATCTAAGAGCATTTTTTTCTAGATTACCACACATATAGCAGATTACACACACACACACACACACACACACACACACACCTTTTAATACTTGCGTTGACTTCACTGCCCCGATCCTTTATCCTAATCTAACCTTCAAACAGTCCTTTGAAGTAGAAAAATCTCCTTATGAATGAAAAAAAAAAGTCCCCACTAAGATGTTTTAACACCGTCAACGGTCCTCACAACGATAGCAGGACAAACACCAGCGCACACGCACGCACACACACACACACACACACACACACAGACACAGACACACACACACACACACACACGCACACACACACACACACACACACACACACACACAGACACAGACACACACACACACAGACAGACACACACACACACACACACACACACACACACACACACACACACACACACAGACACAGACACAGACACACACAGACAGACACACACACACAGGAATTATTTCAGTTTAGAGGATTTATCTTCATTTTAAATCGGTTTAGTTTTTGTGTGTCGACAAATTCAATCTGTTTGATAATTCACTCAAACGTTACACACACACACAAACACACACACACTGATCAGTCCAGGGTCAGATGACTGGTGTGAATAGGAGCTCATAAGAGCTGCAGAGGCATGTCTGGTATGTGGACACACTTTTCATTTCGTGCTCTCAGAAGGAATCGGATGTAAGAAAACTCCATTCAAAGTGAAACTCCTGCTTCATAATTAAAAACACTGAGGGTAAAATAAAGGTGATAAAAATTAAGTTTATTAAAGGGGACATATTCTCCCCCTCCTCCACCTTTTCAAACAGTCCCCCTGTGGTCTAAATGAAACATCTGTGCTTCGGTCAAAATATAACATGAATCAAGCACCAGAGGAGGTTTGTGACCCTGTATAAACCAGCTCTCTCAAAACACTCTGTTTTGGTGTGTGTGTCTCTTTAAATGTAATGACCCCCCCTGAGTTTTCCCCGTAGACATCACTTCTCTGTAGAGAATAAAAATGGTGGACCTGCGCTAAAGTTTTGCTCTAGTCTGGGGGTGGAGTCCATGGGTGGAGATACCAGGAGAGGGGAGGGGATTTTTTAAAACCAGAATCCCACTGTGACATCACAAGGAGAGCACATTTGAAAAGGAGCATTTCTCTCTGCGTTGTAAGACTTATGCAGACCACAAACAAAGGACTGGATGGTTTATTTCACATGTTGTGGGTCAGTAGACTCTCAGGTTACCCAGATATATGTTCAGAAACACTGAAGAAGTGGATTTTTAAAAAGGATGTCCCCTTTAAAGAAATCTAATCAATCCAAGGAGTGCGAGGAGATAAATTATCCAAAGGAGCTCACCAACGCTCCGCAGCGTACAGAGGGCTGGGAGCTGTTCTTGAATACAGCGTACTTGTATAAATGTCGTTACTAATCCCCCCCCCCCCCCCCCCCGTGTTTTAGTGTCCTTAATGACGAGTTTAGTTTGTCCTGTGAGTCCAAAGGAAACATTAACCTAAAGGTGTCACGGGTCACTTCCTGTCAGAGGAGCTCTTGTCTGATGTTCACGTGAAGAGTCTATTTTCATGTTGTGGTCTTTAACAGTCGGGTCAGATGACGCACTCTGACCCACAAACACTTCAACACATACACAACACAAAAAACAGAAGATTTGATGTTAAAACAGAAAACGTATACGAGCTTGTAAATATTTTAGAATCATTCATAAAAAAAAGCCTGAATCGAGATTCTTCTCTTCTAAGATTTAAAATTGATTCATAACTTCCAAAAATCTTTTTTCTTTTCTTTTCTTTTTTTTTTGACTTATCAGTCACTCCATGCTAAGTGCTAATGCTAGCTCTTTAACTCAGTTGATGGCCAAATGGAGAAGCATGAAATTCAGCCAGTCTCACAGATAACTGGAGTAGATCCTGAAGTATGGACTCATTCATAAATAGACTTTGAATCCATGGATCCAGAATCGTTTAGAAACGAAAATAGATTCTGAATCGAATCGTGAGACACCCAAAGATTCCCAGCTCTAGTGGACGGACAATAATTCAGTTGACTCAGGAATTAACCGCTGACAGAGAGGAGGAGAACCCTGATGACTTTGATGATCACCTGGCTGCCGACACAAACACTTGAAGGAATCTTGGTGTTCATGTGTTACTTTTAATGACAGCTGTCCTGTTCTATCAGAAAGGTATCCTTAAACGACTTCTCTCCCTGATTTCCGACTCTATCCACTATCGGATAGTGGATATTGGGCTTTTTGTGCCTTTATTGTAGAGATAGGATAGTGTCCTATCTCTACAATAAAGGCACAAAAAGCCCAAAAATAAATCTAAAAAATAGATATATATTTTTTGTATTAACTTGACCTTCAAGGGGGGGCGGGGGGGGGGGGGGGTTGCTAATATAATGGTAGGAGAAACACTGGACTTAAAATGTCAACCAGAAGAAAGACTAGTAACTAGCTGAAGGGAACATATCGCCACCTTCTGTTGCAGAGTCATTCAAACTTCCTGAATCTGGTCCTACACTGGGACATAGACAGCGGTCCAATCAGAAAGCCTGTAGCTCTTAGCTCCACTTAACGGTCCGTGTAAACTTACTGACTGTTGGGAATTAATGTGTTCAGCCTCGATTGTACGTAATGTTTCGGTCTAATTAGCATATGTCGCCAGTTGTAAATTGGATTGTGCCCAAGTATTTGGGGGTCTGCCAAGCAAGAGATCGACTTTTAAAATGTACAAACTGGTGTGTTGAAATACTCTTTTAGTTATTTATGAATCAACCCTGACACCTTCAAACATGGTGAGATAACGAGTATAGAGGTATCATCGACCGGCTGTTTGTTCATGTCAGATCTCATCGATTACGATACGAAGCTAAAATAAGTAAGAGTCTCTTTTTCTCTCACTCACACACACGCCTGAACACACCCTCATACCGTGTGTGTGTGTGTGTGTGTGTGTGTGTGTGTGTGTGTGTGTGTGTGTGTGTGTGTGTGTGTGTGTGAGATGGTCACATTCCAGCTCCGGGCAGCTCTCCAGCCCATCAGGTCCACCACACCGATCTCGCCGAGTCAGCGTGTCCCACACTCACACACACACACACATTCCCGGAGCTGCGGCAGCATTCCTGAAGTCTTGTGCTCGTCAGCAGGATGGAGTTATGAACCTGCGACCTTCGTGTTACAGTGCGGTCTCTCTGCGCCCCGGTTCAACTCGGTCCTCACGTCCACAGAGAGTCTATGAGGGGGTTTCTCTGACGCAGGTGTATACAAGTCACCTACGAGGTTTACTTAGAGTTAAAGTGAGCTTTACGTTTCATATTTAAAACTTTCATTTCAGAACATTGGTTGCTCTGAAGCTGTTGAATACTTATTCCATATCAGAATCAGAATCAGAATCAGAGTCGGGTTTTTATTATCAAGTACATTTACATATACAAGGAATCTGACTGGGTGTATTGGTGCTAAACAATTAACAAGGAAATAAAGCAGAACTAGAAACAACTGAAATAATACAGAATAAGAAGATATTACAATATATAAAATAGAATTTAAAAATGTAAAATATATGAAAAATAAAAAACACAAAATGTACAAAAGGTTAAATAATAGGAGCTGTGTAGTGGACTATGAGAAAAAAATAATCTTACAGTGTATGTAACCTACTCACAGAGTGCATGTAAGAAAATCAGAATCAGAAATACTTTATTAATCCCAGGGGGAGATTTGTTTGCTACAGTTGCTCAACACCAAAAATCTGTAGAAAGTACAGATTCACAATATAAAATAAAAATAGTATAACAATATAATAAGCATAAGTACCAAGTGAAAGCAATAATAAAGTAGTTATAAGATATGTTCAAGCGCAGGTAATTGAAAATATAAACAATATTTACAAATATGAATACACACTGATGCATTAACAGTGTAGATATTGCACGGTTCATGTATAGATAGCACTTTTGATGTATAAATGTTGTCCAGTTTTCAACAGATTGCACAGTTTTAATAGAGAAATAGTCAAGGTAATAGTCCAGGAAAATCGCAGACTCAGTGTCTGACTCTCAAATGGAAGAGAAATTTAAAGTCCAGTGGGCGTTAATGTAACGCATAAAGAACAGTTCAGCATTCACAAATAATAACGTTTCCTATGAGACGAGTCGTAACAGTCAATGTCATTTCTTAAATATTTTCTATTCCCTGAATTAGTGAAACATGTTTCCATTGGATGTTTTAATCGGAGCCTCGGCCAATGAAATGGAGTCATGGCTTCTTCAGAACTTCCTGTTTTGATTGCACACTGCTCGATAACGTCGTGTGATTTATTTCTTCTGTAGCAGGAGACGGTTAGATTAGGGATAACGCTCGTCAAGCTGTCAATCAGGAATCTATTACCTTTGTGAAATCGACTTGGCCCTAATGTTTTGTTTTGCTTAATGAAGTGACCGACCTGGCGCTACATGAGCAGTTCTGCCCTGTGACAGTTCCAGAGACGGTAAATTAGGCGTCTCTTTCTGCACAGATCTCGCTCTAATTGATGTTGCTGTGATTGCCAAATTGTGCACATAACTCTCAGCTGTGTATTGAAGGCCCTGCTGGCAACATTTAGAGGATGTGTCAGACACCTGGCTCCAGAAATGTTCACTGATGGAGTCCAGAGGTCAGCCAGTAGAGGTGAGACGGCGAGCAGCCACGGGAAGAAAGCTAACGTTAGCCGACATCACTAGCATCCGACATCGAGACTGGCAACGATTATTTTCTAACCTAGTAACCGTTACTAAGGACTTGCTTTTTACAGCATGTTTTTTATTTTAGGTTGGTTACTACCGATCAGACACGGAGCAAAGAGGATGTGGGTACAGGAACGATCAAACACGGGGAATATCATATATTTGGAAAAGAGCGCCGGTGACGTCAACAGTTGAAAGATTTTCAACTTCAGCTCTCGGAGCTCCGGGCGCAGCGTGTTTCATCCACAGTCTATTTTGAACGCACTTGTCATTGAACACAATTCTAAAAAGATGCTGGCACTCATAAAAAAACACTAGGTGGACGTGGGGCCTTAAGCTGCACATTTTTTTGTGTGACAACAAAGATGTTGCAGTCGGCGGCCATCAAGCGAGCGTGTAGTGTCAGAAATGTTTTTTAAATTTTGCTGAATGGTCCACTACTTATAGTGAGTAAGGAGTGAGTGTGTGTGTTTTTGGACACAGAATATTGAATGTTGCCTTTCTCTGACTGCTCCGTCGCCGTGGCAACCGTAGAGAGCCGCATTCTCATTGGCTGGTGTCTGAAGTTCTGTTCCACTGACCTGAAGGTGTGTGTGTGTGTGTGTGTGTGTGTGTGTGTGTGTGTGTGTGTGTGTGTGTGTGTGTGTGTGTGTGTGTGTGTGTGTGTGTGTGTGTGTGTGTGTGTGTGTGTGTGTGTGTGTGTGTGTGTGTGTGTGTGTGTGTGTGTGTGTGTGTGTGTGTGTGTGTGTGTGTGTGTGTGTGAGACCACAACGAGGAACAGGTGCTGCACTGTCATGCCTTATACACACACACCGAGTGTTTTACAGTGTGTAATGCGACACCTGAAGAATGTCAGTAAAACCTTCAGTCTTCAGTCGTTCTCGCGCTCCCCCCGCTTTGTTTTTCTTTCTCTGCGGTCACGTCTTCATCTTCACAGATGCCATTTCTTTAATTAAAACATTTCTTCTCTTACTATTTCAACATTTTCACACATACAATTTCAGCATTACTGATCCATCAAGCTGTTAAATGATTGATATTTGTAATTTATTTACTGTAAATTTGTTTATAATCACTGAGAATAAGTGAAAATATATATGGATTAAAAATGTAAGTCACAGTGTCATCAGCATACGACTTACACCAAGTCATGTCACATGCTGATGTCACAGTTAGTTTAAAAGATACTGTTTTAAAACCAAACAATCTCTATTGTTTTATTGATGGACAGTATCAAAAAGGACCAAAACTTTGTAAATACCTTCAGATCTTCAGTCACAATCCATTCAAGGGTTGTCGTATTTCGTTTTTTGTCCCAAGAATCCTGAAGTGTGTGGTGCAAGATGATTATTTTACTGCTCTCAATTGAGTTTAGAGTCTCCTTGATCTGGAATTGTAAATTAATGAGAAAAGAGCGGCGGTGACATCTACATCGCCTTTCTCAGAAGTTGAAGGATTGGAGAAGAACGCTCTTTGATCAATGAAAACAATAAGTGGACAAAGTGGACACAGGGCCTTAAACGGTTGCAGATACCAAAAAAGTCTAAACATGAGATTTGAACCAAGGCCCATTGTATGCATTTAATGACATTTATATAAACTCAAATAGAGAGAGTATAGATCGTGTTTGTTTGTAATACTTGTGTGTTAGTGTCATTAAGACACGTGTTCTGTTCTCCTTGTCACATGCTTCAATTATGACATCATTTATTTACAAAGTCGGTTTCCATTTGACCTTTGTCACGTTTTGTCTACAGCAAAACACCAACTTTTACACCTAGCGAAGAATAGAACCATTCAAGGAATACATATAGTCAGGTCTTTAATCCCCAAACGTAACACATGAATTAAACAGGTGGTTGAAAACACGTTATTTCACAGTAATGTCACAGAAGCACTGTGGTCAGGTTTCTGTCAGACTTTTGCCACTGAAGTGACTCTGATGTGTTGACGCTCTGATGTTCAGACATGAAACCATCCATATAAAAGAGATATATAAGCCTCTCTCTTTATCTTTGTTGTTCTTGCGTCTATCTGATCGCTCCTTTTTTTTTTTTAAACTTCCTCTTTCTTCCTTCCTCTCTTCCTCTCTCCTGATCGTGAGCGCGGTTTAATCTGGATTCCTCCCCAGGGAATGATTGAGGCTCAGACACACTCACACACGGTTACTTGTTCAAATATACATGAGCACTAAGTCCCTAACATCCCTGCAACACTCCCTGCATTCATTATAGATGAACACACACACAGACACACACACACATAGCACTCTGCAGCCCGAGTGTTTATTTGCCTTATAAAGCACCTGTTGTTTGCTGCATTGCACCTCTGGAAACACGGCAGCTTCTGTGTTTGAATCCCGTCAGCTCGATACCTGAAAGACTCTTCTCTGTCTCATAAATTATAAAAACACGCTCAGCAGGAGCTAAAAGAGCCTCCATGACACTTTGTCCAATACTGGAGATGTTCTGTCATCGAGCTTTGCAGCCATTAAAGTCTGTCTTAAGACTGCAGGCTGAAGCGATCCACTGGGGACATTCTGAAACTGTTGTACCTATTAATCAATTAGACCCCGAACAAATCTAATTCCCCTGTAGGTGATAATCAGTTTGGACATTTTAGCTAGAAAATGGACTGAAACGAATATTAATTTATCATTTATTTCATTAATTAGATTTCTTCTCTGACCCAGTTGTTTTTCCTCCTTGATGTTTGTGCAGGAACCTTTTTTCTACAGTACTCCATACATGCAGAAACACACAAACGCATACACACACATACACACAAACTCAGACGAAACATCATCTGCTGAAAATCAATCCTGCACACATTCCTCTGATCTGCTCTCTCTCTTTATTGATTCTTCACACACTTGTAGGCTAATCCAGCTAGCCACACACACACACACACACACGCACACGCACACACACACACACTCAACACTTGTAGGCTAATCCAGCTAGCTATACACACACACACACACACACACACACACACAACTACTCACACTACAAACAGAGTCCACATCTGACTGATTCTTTGAAGTGGTCTCCTCTGTTTCCAGAGTCTGACAGTAGTTAGCTCTGAGGATAAAGCAGATACACACATACACACACACAAATAGATACAAACACACACACACAAGCAAATGTACACAACTACTTATGTTTTCCTATAGGCTACATCAGGAAAGGTTTTGTATGCACACATTACCCACTTTCTTTAAAAGGGAAAACTGACAAGCATTTAACAGAAACACACACACACACACACACACACACACACACACGAGTCCTCGAGTGTGGGAAAGAGTCAGCTGTTTTAATGCATAACACACACACCAGTTTCAGGTTTTACAAGACCATCAGAGGGAGAGACTCAGTGTGTCTGCATACCCGAGAGAGAGAGAGAGAGAGAGAGAGGGGCGAGGGAGGGCGGGCGGACGAGTGAAATAGACAAAAGGGTGAAAGGGCGAGTGAATAAAGACATGAAAACAATAGATGTTGTGCTGTCCATTTAAAGAAATTTAAAAATAGCAACTTGAGAGATATTTAGCGTTTAGATTTCCAGACGTCTTCAAATGAGAGACGACCATCAAACCAAAACAGTATCTTGGATCTGATTTGTTCAGCCACTAATTCATTACCCCCAATTTCCACATACTGCATGTTTCTTTGTCTTTCTGAGGATGATTTGTTGTTCTGTTTTGTGTTTTATTTTGAAATTGACAGGATGCTCTGTGCATTTCCTTGCCTGGCTTCCTGTCCAGGTCGTTCTATTCTGTCCAGCTTGACGGGTGTTTGCAGCGGGCTCCTTTGAAAATAGACTCATAGCGTATTTGAAAACGGAGTGTATTGGCGATGCTGGCCTGCTCCTGAGACGGATCGCGGAGCTCGCTGTGGAAACACAATCATTGGCAGCGAACGTGGCACTGATGGACCGCCGCACGTGCTCGGAGTATGTGGTATGCGGTTAGAGTGAATCTTTGAATGACTTAGCTTGGAGTTTTAGTTTTTATAATTGATTTTTTTGTTTTCCCATTCCTTCTTGTCCTTCATGTCTTTGTGTTCCCCTGATTTGGCCTCTCCTCAGACCAGAGGGAAAGAATGGACCCCCCCCCTCCCCCGATGTTTTATTACTCAACATCCGAATTGAATCTGTCCCCTAACACAACACGTCTGTTTTCTGAATTGTGAAGAAATAACAGAGGGTTGAAAAATAAAACAAAGATGTAAATTAGAAGCAGAAAAGAAGGATGTGCAGACTGAAAGGGACGGACGAGATGAAAGGAAGGAGGAAAAATGAACAAGAGGATGGGAGACGTGTTGCAACAGAGAAGGGAATTAAAAACAGAAAGTTAGAGAGGCTCACAGACGTCTAGAAAGTTTCATAACAATGAAAATCATTCAAGTTTCATGTTTTTTTATTAGCAAAATCAGCAGAAATTATCTGATTGCCGTTTCTCAAATATTGTGAAACTCAAAATCTTTGGAGAATTTTTTGATGTTGTTCATTGAGTAGTTGTTTTTCTCCATATTATCTGCAGAGTCCCTTTGCACCTTTAAGAAAAAGCTGAAGACCCAGCTCTTTATGAACGACCTTCATTCACTGTTGATGACGATGATGAGGGTTTTGTTTGAGAATGGCGATTGAAGGATGGTTTTGATTCTGATTAGAACTCTCAAGAACGGCTGTCCATGTTGTGCTCTGCCTCTGGTCACTTCCTGTCAGCACCTGTGAGTCTGATTAGATTTAAAGCTGTTTGTTTGCACTTCCTGTCGTCGTTTCCTCCTCTCTAGCTCTTTGCTTGTGTCCTTCTTACTCTTATTACTCTTCTTATTGTTATTAGGTGCCCTATGTTTTTCTTTGGAAGAAACGGGCTGATTTCTCAGACATAAAACAAAGATGGCGAGAAAATTGTTGATACCTTGCAATTTTACAATATTGTGTAATAATGAAAAACAAAACTCAAAACAAGAAATGTAACACCGTATATTCAGAGCTCACAGTTTGTATTTTTCCTGTAAATGAAAATGAAATGCAGATTTATGTCCTGCAGGTGATAACTGGTCCAGTGTGAATCGTTGGTACGTGTCAGGACAGGAATGCATTTTACTGAAAGGTGTTTCTAATATTCAGTTTTCCATCATCACTTTACATACAGAACATCTTATAAGAAACACCTGTCAGAGCTGCACAAAGCGTCACAAACACGTCTAAGTCACATATCTGCAGGCCTGTTTGCATCACATTACATCAGAGTCTCTGTTTCTGTTTCCTTTTTACACCTGAACCTGAACCGTGAATACAAACGTCCCTTCCCTGTGTGTGTATTTGGGTAGATTATAATAAAGAGGTTGGGATGAGGCAAAGGAAAGAGGAGAATATTTTAATTTTGGGGGTTTGTGTCGCAGGTAGAAGCAATCCGGTAAAGATGAGGAGTTAAATTAAAGAAAGGAGGTGGAGGAGTATAAAAGAGTAAATAAGAGGAGGAGGCCTCCAGGTAAAGACGGAGAAAAACAATCCAAAAACACAGAAAAGAGAAAAGACCGGAGGAGGAGGAGGGTGAACAGGTGAGATGGGAGGGGGAGGGGGAGGGGCAGGGGGATGTTTTGTGTTTTGTCTCTCCAGGCTCTGGGTGAAGGTTTGACCTCTCAAATTATCCCCAAGCACCTCTTAAACACTGTGTGTGTGTGTGTGTGTGTGTGTGTGTGTGTGTGTGTGTGTGTGTGTGTGTGTGTGTGTGTGTGTGTGTGTGTGTGTGTGTGTGTGTGTGTGTGTGTGTGTGTGTGTGTGTGTGTGTGTGTGTGTGTGTGTGTGTGTGTGTGTGTGTGTGTGTGTGTGTGTGTGTGTGTGTGTGTGTGTGTGTGTGTGTGTGTGTGTGTGTGTGTGGGAGTTTCAGTGTGACGACCTGTGGGGTCAATCAGCTGTGAGAAAGCTCTGACCTCCCCCTCCCCCCTGCTGGGCGTCTGAGTGTTTGCAGCTCGAGGGATGACACTCCTCCACTTTAGCCCGACTGAAATATCTTAATAGCTTTTTGATGGATTGCTATTAGTTAGCTTAGCTTAGCATGAAGGCAAGAAACAGGGGCTGTGTCTATAGTAAATCATCAACCTGTTGATCAGTTACCGCAAGCTCTATGGCTACCTTTAGCATCTTTAAGCTAATTGTTTTGGGTTTTCTAGCTTTAAACTTCATTGTGTTTGTTTACTTTCTCTGCTGTCTTGTTTTCCAGAGAAAACGTTGTAAAAAAATCAACTTTACACTAGCAACGAACAACTGACAAGCTAGTGAATGAAGGTTAACATGTAGCATCTAGAGAGAGAGATCCAAGGTACAGACCAATATTGTTTTTTGTACCGGGCTGTAAACATGTTAATTTCTGCTTTTTTGAATGGGTGTGTATGGGACTTCCGGGGCTAGCCAGCCTCAAGTTAGCACTCGACAAACAGCAGGATTTTTGCACTTCTGCATTTGTTTTATTATATTATATTTATTATATTCTGCCCTTTTTGGGGTTCATATATTTAATCTATGTACCTACTAAAGTA
Source organism: Labrus mixtus (assembly GCF_963584025.1). NCBI lineage: Eukaryota > Metazoa > Chordata > Actinopteri > Labriformes > Labridae > Labrus > Labrus mixtus. The sequence continues at coordinate 20,110,591 of NC_083634.1, read as the reverse complement.
TGTTCACAATAGCTAAAGTTATAAAAAAAGTGTCTGTTTTCATGTCCTGTCGCTCCATGCACCGGCTCTCTTCTGACTCTCTCTCTAAGGCTCTGAAGTGCCCACGTTCAGAGTCCCCACGTGTGCCAAGTCTGATCTGATTGGTCGGCCTGTCGGCTCTGCCGTAATTGGTCAGTCGCTCAGCCACTTTGGCTCCGAGGGGAGCATAAACATTAGCACCTTAGCACTACTGTGCTACTGCAGGCTACGGCATATCGTGGGCGTGCTACAGAAGTTAACGGGCATGCAACATGAGCTGCTGGGCCACAACGAGCCAATGGGCTTAGATCAGTGATCTCACACTGACAAGACGTCACACTGGCATTTTTTTTTCGAGGGGGGCTAGAACCGAGCGTTACATGCAGCTAATGCTACAGCTAACAGGAGGACGTAGGAGAAGCCGCGTTTCCGTGGACTTTGAATTTTTGCACATAGATGTGCCTAAACATGCACAGGACACTTGGAAAACACACTAAAGAGCATATAAAACCAGAAAAAGAAGAATATGGGACCTTTAACACCTGAGGTTGCCGCTCGGTGAGTGCGCTGTAACACTTTCAGCCACCTCTTCAGAAGTCAGAGTCCCAGTTCGTCCACCCGAGTCAAAAAAGTCTTGTTCAGTCCCTGAGGATGAATCAGGCGTTATATTAAAATGTTCACCCATAGAGGTAAACGTTAAAAAAAAAAATGTTTTAAAGTCTTGGGCGCTGGTGGCTCAGTGGTTAGGACCCTTATACAGATGCTGTAGTCCTCTAAGCAGGCGACCAAGGGTTCAAATCCTACCTGTGGATCCTTTCCTGTATAAGTCACTGTTCCTGATTTCCAACTCTCTCCTATCTCCCTAATAATTAAAATTAAAATATTAAAAAGAAGAAATTAAATATTGTTAAGTCTGTCGCCGCCTGTGTGTAAATGTTTAAATACCTCTGGACGGTTAGTGACGTATGAGCGTTCTAATACTCCAGAGATCAAAGGACGCATTCACAGAAATAGAACGTGCAACACTTATGGGCACGTTCTCCTCTGAATTCTGGTCACACTCTGCTGCTCCCTCCGCGCGCGCGCACACACACACACACACACACAAGCAGCAGGCGGCTCCACCTCTCTCTCTCTCTCTCTCTCTGTCTCTCTCTCTCTCTCTCTCTCTCTCTCTCTCTCTCTCTCATGAGGCAGAGAGAGAGGCATGTCCCTGCGTGTTCCTGTGGTGGTCGAGCGGGAGAGGGAGAGAGAGAGTGTATCCTGAAGCAGCAGCAGCTCAGCAAGGACTCATGTTCCTGCTTATCGATTAACTGATTGACCGAATGGATTGTTGTGTGAATCTCGGATATTCTTCTTGCTGTTGGATTTCACCTTTTTTCATTTTTTAAATATTTTGTTGCACCGCGCGGGCTCCGGGAGGCTGTACCTACCGGGTGTGTGGGGGGGCAGCCATGGGGTTCTACGGCACCTTGAAGCTCATCTTCTACAAAGTGAGTATCGATTATCGAAACGCCCGGTCGATTAACCGACGTCAGCGGCTGCGGGTTTTCATCTCTGCGGGTTTGGTTTACGATAATTGAGAGTTTGTCGTCGAGGATTTCAAGGTTGTCAAGGCTCGTGCGGCACCGGGATGACAAGGCGTTTCTCCCTGACAGCGCGTGCGTGACGCGTGTGTGCGTTAATATTTTTAAAAAATATTTTAAAATATTTTATTCTTAATTTGAACGATTAAAAATAGATGAAAATGAATAAACAAATGGAAGAAAAAAATCTGTATAAAATAAAAAAAACAATTTCAATATAATACACATTTGACTCCTTGGAAAAGTGTGTGTGTGGACCACTGCGGAACCGGGAGACTACTCGTGTTATGTCCTTTTCCCATCCCATCCCTCTCTCTCTCTCTCTCTCTCTCTCTCTCTTCCTTCCTGATTAGATTATTGATTACTGATCACCTACACCTGTGTCCTTAAGGTGTCTGTAATCTGAGCCACTGAGCAAGGCACGGTTCAGGGTTTGAATCCTAAAATAAACCTTTTAATAAAGGGGAATTAAACAGAAGATATCCAAGATTCAAATAAAAAACAAACCAATCAGCTTTAATTTCCTTATTAGAGGGATTTCTTTACAGCTGCTGTTACTGGAACACTTTGGTCTTATCTTTAAAACTGCAACAAAATCAGACTAAAAGGTGGTTTCCATTGGGCTCCAGTCTTTATATTTACCTGTAAGGAGATTCAACCTTTGAAATCAGCATTATAACCAAAGTTAAAGATGGATATTACACCATACAGATGCTCTAATTTGACAGACTTGGGTTTATATGAGGGGTACAACTGCAAAAACATTAAAATGTCCAATGCTTACCAATCTTGTTGAAAGTCTTAAGTTTAAAATCAAATAATTGTATATTTTCCTGCATACTTACTGTAAAATCACAGGTTAAAGATTGAGATTACACCATGCAGATGCTCTAATTTGACATATTTGGGCTTATATGAGGGGTACATCTGCAAAAAATCAAACTAAAAGGTGGTTTCCAATGCTCTCCAATCTTTATATTTACATGTCATTAGATTCAACCTTTGAAATCAACATTAAAACCAAAGTTAAAGATGGATATCACACCATACAGCTGCTTAATTATGCATCCTTGGGGTCATATTTAGTGTACAACAAAGCAAAACAGAATAAAAACCTTTTAAAATCTTACCAAATCCAGCATTAGATTCTGCTACTTACAACCAGCTAATGCTTTGTTTGTTTTTACAGCTACACACAAGTTAAAAACTAAAGATAACAACATAATACTAAAATGAGACTACACAGTCATCATAGTGACTCGTTAACATTCAGACAATACGTTACATTTACATTTCTATCGCGTTTTGGCAGCTTTTAATGATGTAAACTTAATTATGTAATTATGTAAAATATGAGAAACAAAACGGCTCAAATCTTTAAAAATTGACTAAAACAAGTACTCGATGTCCCTGCATCTCCTTAATGTGTAACTACATTTATACAACCTTAAAACAATGACTCTACTTCTTCACCACATTGTTAAAATAAAGAATATGAAGGGATATTAGGCATGAAATCCAGGACAAATTGAACAGAAGTCGGTGTAAGGTCATTGTTTAATGTATAGTGGTTTATTATATACTCATTATAAGTCGTTACAGGTGCCTTAAAGTCACCGTTAATTCTATTTCTGTACACTAAAAGTCAGGTTAGAAACATTGTAGAGACGCTGACTCAAAGAGGCGTCGTCAAAGGATGCACATGTGGATTTTTGTGCATGTTTTCCCCACCAGAGATCAAAAGTTCTGGCGTTAACCGTAAACACATTTTAGCTGTTTTTCACCCTCAAGTGAAGTTTTTCTCTCCGGCTTAATGAAATCCACACAGACGCGACATCTGCGATTGAAATCCAGCGACATCAGGGGGGGAGAGAAAAAAAAAAAGAGTCTGAAAATGAAAAGCAGATTATGAGTTTAGGCCGGAGTTAAGAGCTGCAAACACGGAGGCGTTGGTTGTTGACGTTTTAAATCTGAAACTAAATCAGACGTCAGGGGGTTAAATCGTGCCCTCAGTTTTGACCTACAGGCTGACTTCTTCTTTTAAAGCACAGATTATGCAGACTGTGTGATAACAGTGTGGTTCAGATAAAGATGCTAAGAAGAGGAAGGACACACACACACACACATTCTGTCCTCTGTGTGTGTGTGCAGCCTGTTAGCGCGTGCTGCTCTATTTTTGACCATTGCTGCACCAGCGACATTCCTGCGATTTTCTGCATTCCTGCATTCATTCAGTGAAAGAGAGAGAGACAGAGAGGAAAGAGATAGAAGGCTGATTCAGACCTCTGGGCCCGGTGCGTTTGTGTTACTCTAACAGCGTAGGTGTTTTCAGTGTCTCCGTGCGTACACACACACACAGAAGGCTGCAGTTCATCCGCAGCTCTTCATCAGTTTGGATTCTGAAACAACTGTTTGTTGGCGGGGTCTTTTTAGGTTCCTTTACAACCAGAAACCGACTGACAAAGGTCGTCAAAATGTCCGATAATGACAGTTTGTGATACGACCTCAGGTTTTGTAATGATTGAAATTATCAAAAATAAAGTATTAGCAAAGACCTCAAGGTACGATTGGGATTGAGAGTGTAGCTAAGAATACACTTTGCTGTTATTGAGTCGAAATTTAAAGTGGATGATGAATCTAAATCAATCTGCCTGGGTCTGTAAAATCAGGCACTTTCAATTATGTATTCATTTAAGCAGGAAGGACGTGGCTTTTCATCAGCATTTCAGGGGTTAAAGTTGGTGTATGAAATTTCACAAATGCATAAAAATGAATTAAAATCAGTAGAACTACTTCTAGTTTCCATTGCATTTTATTAGAACAACTTCAAAGTGGAAGAATCTAACCGTATAAACGGACATTTTACGGTTCCCTTGATTGCGGAAACACAGTTTGAAACTACAGACAAGTCACTTTAAGGTCATAGTATGTCCTCAACCGAGTTTCACAGACTCGTAATAAGTCACCATAGTGAAGTGAAAATAGTTGCTTTTTGTTCTTTTTGTTAACAAACTTTTTTCATTCCATTTAAATAGTTTTAATTTACTTAAATACCTTAAAAACTTAAAGAAACTGGAAACCTTCTTCCATTCCCGCCACTGGCTACATGATATTTTCAGCCCTAAATGTTCATTTTTTAAAAAGTTTTATTAAAAATACAAGCATTTAGCGTCATAAGAAATCAATTGAAATAATGGCTTTTATCATGTTTGATGCAAATATGTATCTGTTGACAATCAGGAAAAACTCTGTCGCAGGGATTGAAATATCCCCCTTGGTGTCAAACATCCTTTTTAAGATTTAGAAGATCCTTTACAGGATGCTCAAACTTAAGAAATATGTTGGTTTATTAGTCATTAAATATATATTTATGATGTGCAACTATCTGTACAACTTCCTAAATCAACATTCCCATGTGTTTCCAACTAGAAGATGCTGTTCAGATTCTTAATCCAGACCTAAAATCACACATTGGTTGTGAAAGTATCCATCATCAAGTATCACCCTGGACATGTTTGAATGAAGGTTGCAAACATTTTCGACGTCAAGCTGACGTCAAGAGAGCGCTGTCTAAATTGCACAAATACATTAGCAACATACGTTTTTCAGGAGTTTGCCTGCAATATCCAGGTTATTAAAAACACAAAAATAACCAGATCGGGTTGGTAGGACTTGTTTTTTTGTTGCCATTATATCAAACAGATATGGGTATAGTAAATTTTTCAAAATAGGTTCAAAAGAAGTAAACGTGTACGCCGACGACGCAGATCTATTTCATTCAGAGCGTTACAGTCTCTCACTGTTTCTTCTTCTTTGTCTTTTAACCCCCAGATGAAGAGGAAGTTGGATCACGGTCCGGATGGGCGGCCGTTCCCTTCCGGGAAGAAACACTGCAAAGGCAACGGATACCTCAGGTAACACACAGACATTAATGTAGCTAACAACTAGCTAAACAACACTAAGCTACGTCAACAGCTATGTCTACTAATCCGATCACTTAACAACATGACAACTTTGAATCAGAAATCCAGTTTATCCACCACAGCTCTTACTGTTAGCTTAGAGGTCATTTGTTTTCTACGTCCGAATGTTGATCTACAAAATGAGATGCTAAGTGTTGCTAATGCTGAAAATCTTGTTTCTCTTTCCAGTCCTTCCAATCTAGTTCAAGCCACGCCCACCACATTCGGCGACCTACGGCTAGCCAATGGGCATTCTGCTCAGCGGCGGCGTGTCACATCAGGCCCGCCCCCATCTGGCCTGCAGGACTGGCTTCATATCTTCCAGGTTAGCACACAGTCATGTTAGCTAAACCCCTCCCCCAAACAGCTATCCTTGGTCCCTTATCCAAACAACGCTACGATTTGATGCTAACAATGTAGCTAATGTTAGCTTAATTAGACAAAGGGAAAATATACATTTAAACATGTAGAAAAATGTTTATTTCTGGTGCTTTAAACCAAATGTTATCCCAAATAATCAAACATACCTTTCTGAAGATCTCTATTTCTAAACTACACTGCCTGCTAAGACAACAAACACACACACAGGCACTGAAACACACACACACTCACACACATGCTCTTCAGCATTTCCTGATGGGCTGCATTTCAGTGAAATGTGTGTTTGAATATCTTCCGCTTCCTGAACCTAAACACAGAGAGGAGTGTTGCCTCCGAGCAGTTGTTATGTAACTAATACAAAAACCCATAAGACACACACACACACACACACACACATATACACATACATACACAAACATTTAAATAAAAAACATGTATCTGGCTTTTTGTAGCTTGGGGACAAAGTGAAACGCTTTCAGAGACATGGAACAACACAAAAATAGTCTCAAAGTCAAGGACATCTTCACACAATAAAACTATGAAAACACACACACTTTATACACAAATACACACAGGTAAAAAACACAAAGACTTCTTTTCTAAAAAGAGAAGAGAAGGATTCAAATCTTCAAAATATTTGACAAAAATGTTCATTTTCTTAGTGTCTTATTCTCTCTCTCTCTCCTCCTGCAGGCGTGGAGCGGCCCTGAGAGGCTATTGGCTCTGGATGAGTTGATCGACAGGTGTGAGACCAATCAGGTGAAGCATATGATGCAGGTGATCGAGCCGCAGTTCCAGAGAGACTTCATATCGCTGCTGCCCAAAGAGGTATTCAAATGATCTTCTACCTGTCCGAAAATCCAACCAGTAACAGAACAAAGATATATTGCACTGCGGTGAATGTGTTTTAAACATGTGTGTATTTGTGTGTGTAGTTGGCCCTGTATGTGTTGACCTTCCTCGCTCCCAGAGACCTGCTGCAGGCCGCTCAGACCTGCAGGTACTGGAGGATCCTGGCTGAAGACAACCTGCTGTGGAGGGAGAAGTGCCGCGAAGAAGGTAAACAAAAAACACTCAGTGGGGTAGGAACTGTTGGGATTTTGTGTGTATGTTTTATTAAGGAGTTGGGTAACTGCTTGTCATGTGTGGTGATACAAGTGAGGATTGGAGGTGTGTTGCTGAGGGAGAGCGGAGGCTTCAGTATGGAGGAGGCGTGGCCAAACAGCAGTTTGTTTTTGTTTCATGCTGGTGCTCAAGGGCGACACTGGATACAAAAAGTTGCACATTCTTCTTTGAGAATACTTGTTTTAAAAAGCCTAGCGGTAATGTCGCACACCCCATGTGCTGAGGATGTGGTCCTCGTCGCTGTTGCTGTGGGTTCGAGTCCCTCCTCAGGCCTTTGCTGCGTGTCGTCCCCCACTCTCTCCTCCCGGTACTTCCTGTCTCTCATAAGCCGTTCTATCTAATGAAGGCAAACAGGCCCAAAAAACAATATAATGAATTGTATTTATTTAAAGTTTTATGTTGTTTATCATTATTATTATATCAAATGATCGTCTCTTTTTCTATCGTTTGATTACCTCGTTCACAGTATCTGTGCCGGGCTGCTTGCTTCCTTTCCTCCTCTTCACATTTCATTCATTTTTGCTTCGACACACTTTGATGAAATCTCTCTAAAAAAAAACCTTGACAATGATGGAGGGATTGTTGTTTTCCCCGCTGTGGTTGTGAGAGTTAATCATGTGTTACCTGAGCAGAGTGCTTTCCTGCGTTTCAACACAGAAAAATCTGAAAACATAAAACAGAGGCAGGAGCTCACTGGACGTCTAGTTCTGTCTAACCTGAGCGTTAAATGCTAATACAGCCACACAGACAGACAGTCAGTCAGTCACTCCTCCTTCATTCAGCGCAATGCAGTGCCTCTCTGTGTGTGTGTGTGTGTGTGTGTGTGTGTGTGTGTGTGTGTGTGTGTGTGTGTGTGTGTGTGTGTGTGTGTGTGTGTGTGTGTGTGAGTGTGAGTGTGTGTGTGTGTGTGTGTGTGTGTGTGTGAGAGTGTGTGTGTCTCTCTCTGGGCGCTCTGCCAGTCAGCCAGGATTCACTGCCAGCACTCAGCAGTCATACCAATGAGCCTACCTCATATTAGCACCACGCCAGAGCCATACTAATGAAGCCAGCGCTAACTGCAGCTCACCAGCTTCATAAATACGACTTATTTGTATTTGTGCTTCATCGCCGTCACACCAGGGGGAACAGTGTCGGCGTTAGAGGTAGAATATAAATGCAGAAAATAAAGTGAGGCCGACATACTAATGAAGCTTTTAGTGAGCTCAAACTTTTACACTTAAAGGAGCAGTATGTAACTTTGACACCTAGTGGTTAAAATTAGTACTGTAGTCTAAATTCTAAACATCATAGAGAGCTGTCCCCCCCCCCCCCCCTCTCTAGAGTCCATGCTCACTCAGGTCACCATGTGGTGGACTCTGAAGCTTCAGTGTTTATCCAGCTCTGCATGGGTCTGTAAACCTTTCTGTGTTCTAACCTCTCTCCATTTTTCAAAAGCATCTCCAATATTGATCCTAGTTTGAGCACGTTTCTGCTCGTGGAGCTTATTAGAAACATGCAGAGGCTTTTTAGGTCGGGTACAATCACTTCTATCTGAACCACTTCTCTTGCCCGCTTCCATCGCTGCAACACCTGTTGACCTGATAACTGCTCTCATATCTGGCAAACCGAGGGGCGTCCAAAACGGCCGTGTGATGGGGGGGACGCCTTAAAAAGCGCCTACCTTCTCTGGTCCAAACAAATCCAGATCATTCAGGAGCAGAATCTAAAGTTAGAAGGAGGACATACTGGCTGCTGCATTGTTGTCAGAGAAGCCAGCACTTCAACATGTTTCCTTAATGTCTGATCAGATAGTAAGATCACTCTAATATTTAGATATAGCGTGAGCTTATAACACATTAATGAAACCGCATGTTAGATATTGACTCAGCGGTTTCTGACGTTATTAGTTGAAACATTCTGAAGTTATTAGTCATTGATCTATTCTGTTTCCTTGAGTAAAGGGATCAGTTCATAATGGCAGCTTTACTTCATATCTTTGTCTCTCTCTCTCTCTCTCTCCAGGTGTGTCAGATTGTGCGTCGTCCCGGCGCAGGAAGTGCGTGCGGCCGGGCGTGGCGGTCAGCCCGTGGAAATCGGCCTACATCCGACAGCACCGTATAGAGAGCAACTGGAGGAAGGGCGACGAGCGAGAGCCGATGGTAAGCGGTCACGGCCTCTCGCTCCGATGCAGCCGGCCGACCGGCCTGTGTTTGATGTGTCAGCATGGCGTCGGTGTCCTTAACATCCGTTTCCCTCTGCAGGTGCTGAAAGGCCACGATGACCACGTGATCACCTGTCTCCAGTTCAGTGGCGACCTGATCGTCAGCGGCTCAGACGACAACACACTCAAAGTGTGGTCGGCCATCACTGGGAAGGTAGGACAATGAAATGTTTCCCTTTTTCGCCACACAAGTACTGACAAAACCTAAACTCAGACTTTTTACTCGTTAGTATCATGTTGTGGTGATTTCGGCTTCCTTTTGAATTCCCCGTTTGTTTAGACGTTATAGGAAGATTTGAAGTCTTCCAGGTCGGCTGATTCTTCTCGAATGAGAGGGGAAACTTCAGCCGAGTCCAGTTCCATATAGATCAAACTTTAAATCAAATTCTACAATTCACTTAGCAGACTCTTTTATCCAAAGCGACGTACATCAGAGAGTAAGAACAACACAAGCAAGGATCTGGAAGAAAGGGAACAATGTCAGTAAGAGCAAACGATCAGCTTTGAGTCTGATTGGACACACAGGTGCTGACAGGAAGTGACCAGAGGCAAAGCACAACATTAAGGGCAGTTCTTGAGAGCTCTAATCAGTATAGAAACCATCTTATAAGTCGTCGTTATCAAACAAAAACCATCGTCATTACCATCATCATCATCAATAATATGGAGACCATCATCATTAAGTTAGAGTGAAAATCTGTTTTGTTTAGTTTCCTCTATCTGTCGTTAAACCGGACATCTTCAGCCGACCATTGAGAAAAAACAAACATGTGAGGAGTTGTTAGCTTGTCATCTTGGCGGCCGACGTAAAGCAGCATGACTCAGATTTATTGATGTCATTACTTCGGCCTCCTTTTGAAATCTCTTTCTTCTTCTACTAGAATCCGTTGTTGTGTAACTTGTAACAGACATTGTTCCCCCGACATTAAAGACACAAAGAAATGAGTCGTTTATGTAAGAATGTGATCAGAGTAACAGTATCCCGCCCTGACCCGTTTGTCTGCTTCATGAATTAGAATATATCCACCATGTAGGTCAGCGAGATGTCAAAAGGACACTTCAGAGCAGTGAGCTGAAGCGGCTTAGTGGACGGTGGACCAGTTGTGTGAGTCAGTTGGGGCGTGTCGTCGTTCTGACGGAGCCTCGGGCGACTCACTTTGAATCCTCGATGTATATCTGGAGTAAAGGTGAAGAGACTCTCTCTCTTTAAGGATGTGCAACACTCTTCCTTTCTTTACATCCTGTCGAACACACCAGTGGTTGAATATAACAAGTTCTAAATACCGAGGTGTTTTGAGGGTCCATCTGCACCCTCTGCCCAGCCGTGCTCCTCGCCCAGCGTGCAGCTGAGGCAGGAAACGACAGCTTTCAAGATCAGAGTGATCCGGTGAACGGGAGGATTGTTCAGATTGATGCACACAACATAAATTTCATTTAAAAAAGTTTTTATACTCGCACACTTCAAATACTAGGTGGGCTACCACGAATGAGAAACGGCTGAGGTGATTTATCTGCAGGTACATATGGGGGGGGGGGGTTCGGTGCCTTGCTCAAGGGCACCTTGTCACTGCTCAGGAAGTGACCTTGCACCTCTCAAGCAACCAGACCTGGACTTGAGCCCGGTGACCCTCAGGTTCCTACAGACTGAGCTACCGCCCCCCTTTGGTCTTCAAATACTCCAGAGGCTGCGGCCCTTTAAATAGGGACTTTCTGTTGCCATGAAACTCGGTGTTAGTGCTAGTTGGACTTTTGACAATGACCAAGGCATGGAAGAGACCATAGTTTCCGTCTACGATCATCTGGAGCTTTCTAACATGATTAAAAAATGATAATAGTCATTTGACTGAGTCGCCTTATGAACGACCAGGAAGTAATGTCTGTGGTTGCATGCGCCAAAATCACGCCCCACTTGCGGGAACAGACGCACGTCTCTCTCATCTGTCAACATCTGTAGATTAAAATACTTCAGACTGTGGCGTCCGGGGACGATGAACCTGCAGAGTGAAGACAATAACGAGATTCAGAAAACTGGAGACGCAAAAGCTCTCGGTGCGCGAGGGAGGCGGGATTGTCTCAGGCTGTGGCTCAGTGGTAGAGTCAGTCGTCATGTCTCAACAGGGAGGTCAGGCCACATCGGCCACGTCCGATGTGTCCTTGGGCAAGACACTTAACCCCAAGTTGCTCCCACTGCTTCATCAGCGGTGTATGAATGGATGAGGTCACTTTACTCAGCAGCCTCTACCATCAGTGTGTGAATGTGTTGGTGTGACCTGCGGGTGTAAAAGAGCTTTGAGGAGTCAGAAGACTAGAAAAGAAATATACAAACTCAAGTCCAGTTATAATTATGCATCGTCATCGTCCAATTAGAATAAAACTCGGAGATAAACGAGATTTTAAAAAACTTTCTGACTGTCTGAATCCATAAATCAAATCTAGTTTTCAGTCTTTTCCCATTTGCAGCGACTTTTATCCAACATATAAAATGTGTTTGAGGTAAAGGATGTGAGTAATTATCCCTCCTCTGCACACACACACACACACACACACACACACACACACACACACACACACACACACACACTGACTTAGTGTCTCTATCTGGTTTCGGTTGAACATTCTTTAACTGACACACCTGCTCCTTCGTCTCGACCTGCCCTTTAGCATGTGTGTGTGTGTGTGTGTGTGTGTGTGTGTGTGTGTGTGTGTGTGAGAGCGTGTGTGTGTGAGCTCCCTGCAGAAAGAAAAACACATACACACACCCTCAGTCAGTAGCCTGCGGGGATGACGAGGCGTGATGTTTCCGCTGCGTCTCTCTCTGTTAAAAATGGAGGCCGTTAAATTTGAATTATCTTTTACGAGCAGACGCGTCGACAGTTTTATCAAAACGGGTCTGCTGATGACATCACAGACGCTGGTGAGCGCGAGGAGTTTCTCTCTGAGCTGCAGCGACCCTGTGTTGTCGGGTTTTTTTATTTATTTGATCATCTCTGCAACAGTTACCTTGGCGTAGAGTTTTTCCCTCTGTTACCACGGCAACCACCACCACAACACCTTCAAGGTGAAACTGCATTTTTCAATCTGTGTGTGTGTGTGTGTGTGTGTGTAGCTGTGAACGCAGAGCAAATATTGACACACACTCAAAGACAAAAATGGAGAATGTGAGAAAAATAGAGGAGTGTAACTGACCTTTTGACTTCATCATAGACCTCTATGGAGTAAAACTGTTTCGGCCCCCTGCTGGACACTAAGAAGAATGCAGCTCTATTAACCTTATACCTGATTAAAAAGGTGTACTGGCCCTTTAAGTGATCAATGTGTGTGTGTTTATCGTTTTCTCTCCCACAGTGTCTGCGGACGTTGACGGGTCACAGTGGCGGCGTGTGGTGCAGTCAGATGGCGGTCGCCACGGTGATCAGCGGCTCCACAGACCGGACACTGCGTGTGTGGGACGCCGAGAGCGGCGAGTGTGTCCACACGCTGTACGGACACACGTCCACGGTGCGCTGCATGCATCTCCACGGCAACCGGTAACTCTCACACACACACACACACACACACACACACACCAACGTATAGGGAACACCTCACTTTTTACTGCATTCATCTCCATGACAACCAAATAGACTCACACATGCACACACACACACACACACACACACACACATTTTAACACGCACACACGTAAAATATTCACTCTAACTGTAAATACAAACAACACAAAGATACACACACTTTCCTACAGAGAACGTCACACACACACACACACATTTCTGATACAGTAATTACAAACGACACAAATACACTATTCCAAACACACACCAACACTACAGTCACCCACACATTGCACATAGTAAAAACACACACAATAGTACACACCACCTACACAAACTCTGAATGAATGCATTTGTAAAAACACACACACATCTACACACTTTACACAAAACATTCACACTAATAAACACACACACTCTTTTAACACACGTACACACAGATGATGGAACTGGGTCAAACACATACACACACACACAGTCACACTCACAACCTCGGCCTCTCTCTGAAGCTGAACGGGCTGTCCTGATTGGCTGTCCCTGCAGTGAAGTCATACCTCTCTCTCTCTCTCTCTCTCAGGGTAGTGTCGGGCTCTCGGGACACGACGCTGCGTGTGTGGGACGTGTCGACGGGTCGCTGCGAGCACGTGCTGACGGGTCACGTGGCGGCGGTGCGCTGCGTTCAGTACGACGGGCGCCGCGTGGTGTCCGGGGGATACGACTACATGGTGAAGGTGTGGGACCCCGAGACGGAGGCGTGTCTGCACACGCTGCAGGGACACACTAACAGAGTGTACTCGCTGCAGGTAAGCAGCCGACCAATCAGAGCTCAGTGGGCGGGGTTTAAACTTCACCTGTAGTTTCATTCTGCTGCCTCAAGAGGGAGCTGTTAGAAATCTAATGAATGCCTCAGGTGATGTCACACGAGTCGACAAGAGAGGATGACACATTTCAAATTAAAACAATTTGGTTTAAAATTTTAAAGACGAGAACAATCAGTTAAAAATATTTATTAATTAAAACCTGGTGAAGAAATCAAGACAGTATTTAAGATATCGTTCATCTTTGTTTTCATTCATAACGTCTTTTCTTCTTCACAGTTCGACGGAGTGTTTGTTGTGAGCGGCTCGTTGGACACTTCGATCAGGGTCTGGGACACAGAGACAGGTAGAGACACCGATCACTTCCTGCTCCTTTAAGGTTGTTTTTGAAAAAATAGAACAAACATGGCCGCCACATTTTGACAGGTGGACATTAATTCCAAACAATGAAAAATAAAACATTTATTTTTATATATTTATATAATATTATATAAATAATAATATTTTGTTGTATTTATGATATATTTATATATATATTTATTTACATAACACTTGTGTTAATCTCATCACATGCACACACTATAAAATAATAAATTACACTTATTTTTATTTTTTTTATTTTTATTTTTTATTTATTATTTGTATTTATTTTTTTATTATTATTTATTATTATTAGTTTTTTTATTAGTTTTTTTTATTTATTTTTTATTTATTTGTTTATTTTTTTTATTAAAATATTGAATTGCTAATTATTACTTTTCATTATTATTATTATTATTATTATTGTATTATTTGTTATTATATGCTTTGGTAATATATTTTACACATTCATGCCAGTAAAGCTTTTTGAATTGAATTGAATATTTAAGGTTCCTCTTGAGTTAACCTTGTGTTTCTCGGTGACCAGGTGGGTGCATCCACACGCTGACGGGTCACCAGTCACTGACCAGCGGCATGGAGCTGCGGGACAACATCCTGGTCTCTGGAAACGCCGACTCCACTGTCCGGGTGTGGGACGTCAGGACGGGGCAGTGCATCCACACGCTGCAAGGTGAGAGAGGAGGAATAAAAAACATCCCTGAGAGAGTGGAGAGAGTCCAGAGAGTGGAGAGAGTGGAGAGAGTGGAGAGAGTGGAGAGAGTCCAGAGAGTGGAGAGAGTCCAGAGAGTGGAGAGAGTCCAGAGAGTGGAGAGAGTGGAGAGAGTCCAGAGAGTGGAGAGAGTGGAGAGAGTCCAGAGAGTGGAGAGAGTCCAGAGAGTGGAGAGAGTCCAGAGAGTGGAGAGAGTGGAGAGAGTCCAGAGAGTCCAGAGAGTGGAGAGAGTCCAGAGAGTGGAGAGAGTCCAGAGAGTGGAGAGAGTCCAGAGAGTGGAGAGAGTCCAGAGAGTGGAGAGAGTGGAGAGAGTCCAGAGAGTCCAGAGAGTGGAGAGAGTCCAGAAAGTCCAGAGAGTCCAGAGAGTCCAGAGAGTCCAGAGAGTGGAGAGAGTCCAGAGAGTGGAGAGAGTCCAGAGAGTCCAGAGAGTGGAGAGAGTCCAGAGAGTCCAGAGAGTGGAGAGAGTCCAGAGAGTGCAGAGAGTCCAGAGAGTCCAGAGAGTGGAGAGAGTCCAGAGAGTCCAGAGAGTCCAGAGAGTGGAGAGAGTCCAGAAAGTGGAGAGAGTCCAGAGAGTCCAGAGAGTCCAGAGAGTGGAGAGAGTCCAGAGAGTCCAGAGAGTGGAGAGAGTCCAGAGAGTCCAGAGAGTCCAGAGAGTCCAGAGAGTCCAGAGAGTCCAGAGAGTCCAGAGAGTGGAGAGAGTCCAGAGAGTCCAGAGAGTCCAGAGAGTGGAGAGAGTGCAGAGAGTCCAGAGAGTGGAGAGAGTCCAGAAAGTGGAGAGAGTCCAGAAAGTGGAGAGAGTCCAGAGAGTCCAGAGAGTCCAGAGAGTCCAGAGAGTCCAGAGAGTCCAGAGAGTGGAGAGAGTCCAGAGAGTGGAGAGAGTCCAGAGAGTGGAGAGAGTCCAGAGAGTCCAGAGAGTGGAGAGAGTCCAGAGAGTCCAGAGAGTGGAGAGAGTGAGGGGTTTTTGCCGTGTTGATGATGTCATGAGTCACAGTGGTTTATTTAATGGTTTCCTTCAGGTCCCAATAAACACCAGTCAGCGGTGACGTGTCTCCAGTTCTGCAGAGGTCTGGTTCTGTCCAGCTCGGACGACGGGACGGTCAAACTCTGGGACCTGAAGACTGGAGCCTGGCTGAGGGACGTGGTGGCGCTGCAGAGCCGAGGATCAGGTGAGGATTAAAAAAAACAAAAACATCCCGACCCCTCACCTGTTCCTGAGAAACGAGTCATAACCGAACGACACGCCTTCTTTTGCTCAACAGGGGGCGTGGTTTGGCGAATCAGAGCGTCCGACACGAGGCTGGTGTGCGCGGCCGGCAGCAGGAACGGCACGGAGGAGACCAAACTGCTGGTTCTGGACTTTGACCTGGACGAGGGGAAGAAAGAGTCCGAGTGAAGCGGACACCGTGATGTCATCAAAAGGGGACAGAAAAATGTTCCCGCCAAAAGAACAATGGGAGTTTTTTAAAATGGACCAAAAGAGGTTGTTGATTGGACGGTCCCCTAATCGTCACATAAACAGGAATGGATGTGAGACACGTCCTGATGACAAAACAGTTCAAGGCTCATATGGACGCAAAACAAGATGGCCGCCACAATTAAGTTGGAATGATGTAATCAAAAAAATCCTTCCAGCGGGGGCGACGACTGAATGTTTTTGGACTTTTTTTTAGGGACAGGAACGTGGATGTAAATTGTTTCTACGACAACAAGAGAATGTTGACAAACAAACAAACGATGGATTCCAGCGGCGACGGTTGAAACGACGGATCCAAGCGAGACGTGGTCGATACGGGCGTTGACTTATTTTTGCTGCTGAATTAAAGATGAAGTCAATGTCGCTGTTCAAACAAACCAATCAAAATGTACCAAATGTTGAAGGCGGGAGAGGCACGGGGGGAACGTTACGAGGCAACAAAGACGGGCGGCGTTCAGAGAATCCCGTTCAGTCAGTATCGTTTTCACCTCAGACGCCATTTTGTCAGATTTTGTTTGTTTTTTTTGTGTCTTTTTGCTCCGTAGTTGTCGGTGAAGTTTCCCGTTTTGTTGCCTCTTAACACCCTTGGTGTGTTTCAGCCGTGCAGTACTGTAACATACGTAGAGGTCGAAGATCTGTTGAAATGTGTAAAATCAGCTGCTGAAGCTGAACTGTTTAATCCAGACGGAGACCAGAGCCTCACGTCCACAAGAGTCAGAACGACCTCGCTCGCTTTGATTCAAGCTTCAGAGAATTCAAACTGAAGTCTTCAACACGTTAAGTGAACACTAATCCACTCAGACTCACACCTGAAAGATTTACGCCGTCATTTTACTCGTAGTGCAAATCCTCCGACTGCGTGTTCCTGCCAAAAGTGAAAGAAAGAGACGATGTGTTTTAATCGGCGCCTGGAGGACATTTTTGTTTTTCACTGCGATGGCTGCGTTCAGCTTCTCTCGCCATGACGAGTCAAAATATCTGCTGTGGAAAAAAACCCAGTTTAATGCTTTACTGTACGCTTAAAGGACAACTTTCAATCAGTCATTCTATTTAAAATAATATTTAAAATCTCTTTTAGATTTGAAGAATCATCTTTTACTTAAAAACAACATTCCCGTAAATTCCTGCAAAATTTTGTAAAAATCTGAAAACATCTGTAAGAAAATCAGGTTTTTAAAGAACGTTTTCTACTCATTAACTTTTTTTATGAGATTTCTGATCTATTCAATTAACTTAGATACATATAGGGTTAGGGTTACATACATAAAATGTACAAAAACACCAAAAAAATCTCCTTAAACTTTAGATGATTCTATTTCTCAAATGTTGAAATCTAAATACCAAAAATCACAAAATTGAATCTAAATGTAGAATTTTAAAGGGTTCATCTGCAGTATTTTTACTCTACTTTTGTTTATGTTTTTTTAGGGCTTCAAATAAATAATAGTCTTTACAAATTATTTTTTCTGATTTTTTTGTGTAAAATCTCAGAAAAATTCAAAAACTTAAAATTTGGGCTTTTTTTTCACATATTACTCAAACTAACTCCTCCTGGCACCCAAATTGAATCAACATTGCAGCTCTATTTAATTATTTGTCTTTTTACATACAAAGAAGAAAAGCAATCTCAGAAGTTTGTCCTTTCTGTGCTTCCGTAGTTACCTTACAGTCTCGTGTTATTCTCCAATGGGTCACTCCTCAGCCTCTAAAATATTAAATAAAATATTTATAAATAATATAAAACAACTCCCTTTAGATATTAATCCGATAAGCTGTTGTTGCCAGGCAACACCTCCAGCCAATAAGCAGACATTCGGGTGATGTTTCCCCCGGCAACAAGTGGTATTTCAGTCTGAGCTCTTCAGTCTTTTCTTTTCTTTTGCGGAGACGCTGACCTTTGCAGGTGTGAGGCTCTGATGACGTCATCGTGTAAAATAATGTAAATACAAAGAGGATGTAAATATTCAGCTTTTTATAAGAAGAAGAAGATATTGTGAATGTCTGAGAGAGAGAGATGAAAAGAGATCAATAAAGATGAGTTTTATAAAATATTGAGTGTTTTGACTTTTTCAATATGAAATGTTTTATCAACGCTGAGGAACAAAGTCTGAATATATACGAGGTCGGACTCGAGCCCACGGCCACCACGACGAGGACCACAGCCTTCACACGTGGAGCGTGTGACATAACCACGGGGCTGTCGGCGCCACAATGACGAGTTTAACAAGTGAATGAAAAGCTGGATGAACTGCAGGTAAGAAAACGATCAGGAGTCTGTGTCGATGTAAATCAGACTGCAGAAATACAGAAACTCACGAGGAGGTTGCTATGGTAACCGTGCCGAGGGGGGTAACTACTGTAAACTTCTCCGGCTTCAGAGGCCCATAAGAATACCTGCAAACACGCACGTCAGTATCCTCGGGGGGGAAAAGGAGGCAAGGTGGGAAAAGTTAAAGAAACTGATGAATAATAATAATATGTTTTATTAAACAAACGTCGAAAACTGAAGAAATTACTGAAATCTAAAAGTACCAACGCTGCATAGAAATACTTCAGGTACGTGGTTAACTCAAGTACAAACTTATTAGTGTTACACTCCACCTGAAGGGGGCGCTGTGGGGCAAACAACAGCCAATTAAAATGATCCAAATTAAACAGAAATTAAAAAAGGTCAAAACGACTTTTAGAAGGTAAAAACTATCTATTACCCATGAGGCTTTGCAGCTTGTTGACACCACAATAGTAAGCCTCATCAGGGCCATAACACACACACACACACACACACACACACACACACACACACATCCAGAAGTTTCTGCAGAACTCAAAGGTTTCCTACATTTAAAGTGCAGATATAAATATATAAAACAATACATTTATGGGGAGCCGTTAGTCTAGTGGTTAGTGTGTGTGCTCCATGAACAGGGGCTCTGGTCCACCAAGCGGGTTGCCCGGGGTTCAAATCCCTATCTCCCTAACTATCCCATTTGTACCATCACTCTGACGATAAATAATTGCTGAAAAGGCCAAATGTACAATCATTTTTCAATTTAAATTTCCTCTGAACCAAACATAGTTTTAGATTTGAGAGCGACCAATCACATCAGCACCCGACCGGCACGCCCGATGCTCTGCTGCCGGAGTTTACCATCAAATCATCCATCATCTATCTCCCTCTTCATCTTTCTATCTGGCTCCCTCTAGTGGCCAGGCTGTGTAAGTGGGATATACAGCAGCTCATGATGAAACCTCTGAGACTCAGAGAGGTGGAGATAGATTTGTGTTTTCTACTTCAGTGTCCTAACCTGTTCTAACCTCTCTCCATTTTTCAAAAGCATCTCCAATATTGATCCTAGTTTGAGCACGTTTCTGCTCGTGGAGCTTATTAGAAACATGCAGAGGCTTTTTAGGTCGGGTACAATCACTTCTATCTGAACCACTTCTCTTGACCCGCTTCCATCGCTGCAACACCTGTTGACCTGATAACTGCTCTCATATCTGACAAACCGAGGGGCGTCCAAAACAGCCGTGTGGGGTCGCCTTAAAAGCGCCTACCTTCTCTGGTCCAAACAAATCCAGAGCATTCAGGAGCAGAATCTAAAGTTAGAAGGAGGACATACTGGCTGCTGCATTGTTGTCAGAGAAGCCAGCACTTCAACATGTTTCCTTAATGATCAGATAGTAAGATACCTTTATCATCTACCTCTCTACACAGCTCACTGATTGGACCTTTAAACTGAGTTTGTGTTTTGACTTATTTCTGAGACTTGCCTAATCAAAGAGGGATTACTGTCCAGCAGATCAGGTCTTTAGAGGAGGGTCAGTTTGTTTGGTTTTTATAGCATGTATTTCATATCTTTAAATGTGTTTGGAGTAAAGATCAGCAGCTTTATTTGAAAAATTCAACATTTTATAAAAAAAACCCATCACATTTAATAAACTTTAATGATGAGCAGCGTCACACTGATCCGTCCTGTCATCGTGAATCTGCATCCTGTCAGATCAGTCTCTTTTCTGGATCTTTTTCTTTTTTTATATTCCAAAACTCAGGTGGTCTCTCTCTCTGTCGTGTCAGTCCAGATCACCTGATGGTGCGGTACATCATGAAGTCGACCGTGGTGCATCGTGGGAACTTCCCGATGGAGCTCTCCTCCACGGGCGTGTAGACTTTGATCTGACGCATGTGTGTGTCGCGGCCGTTCTGGTGGTTGGCGAGCACCGCGATCTGGATCATGAAGGTGCTGATCGGCTCGTTTGTGCGCTGAGAACACAAATACACACTGCGGTCATTTTTGTAC